>NW_028270186.1:21594732-21896744 GCF_037043375.1 Chiloscyllium plagiosum | reverse complement strand
CCCCCCCTCTCCCCCCCTTCTCCCCCCCTCTTCTCCCCCCCTTCTCCCCCCCTTCTCCCCCCCTTCTCTCCCCCCCTCTCCCCCCCCCTTCTCCCCCCCTTCTCCCCCTCCCTTCTCCCCCCCTTCTCCCCCCCCTTCTCCCCCCCTCTTCTCCCCCCCCTCTCCCCCCCCCTTCTCCCCCCCCTTCTCCCCCCCTTCTTCCCCCCCTTCTCCCCCCCTCTCCCCCCCTCTCCCCCCCTTCTCTCCCCCCTCTCCCCCCCCTCTTCCCCCCCTTCTCCCCCCCTCTCTCCCCCCCTCTCCCCCCCTTCTCCCCCCCTTCTCCCCCCCCTTCTCCCTCCCTTCTCCCCCCCTTCTCCCCCCCCTTCTCCCCCCTCTTCTCCCCCCCTTCTCCCCCCCTCTCCCTCCCCCCCTTCTCCCCCCCTCTTCTCCCCCCCCTTCTCCACCCCTTCTTCCCCCCTTCTCCCCCCCTTCTTCCCCCCCTTCTCCCCCCTTCTCCCCCACCCTTCCTTCCCCCCTTCTCCCCCCCTTCTTCCCCCCCTTCTCCCCCCCCTTCTTCCCCCCTTCTCCCCCCCTTCTCTCCCCCCTTCTCTCCCCCCTTCTTCCCCCTTCTCCCCCCCCTTCCCCCCCTTCTTCCCCCCCTTCTCCCCTTCTCCCCCCCTTCTTCCCCCCCCTTCTCCCCCCCTTCTTCCCCCCTTCCCCTTCTCCCCCCCCTTCTTCCCCCCCCTTCTTCCCCCCCCTTCTTCCCCCCCTCCTTCCCCCCTTCTCCCCCCCTTCTTCCCCCCCTTCTCCCCCCCCTTCTCCCCTTCCCCCCTTCTCCCCCCCTTCTTCCCCCCCCTTCTCCCCCCCCTTCTTCCCCCCCTTCTTCCCCTTCCCCCCCCTCTTCCCCCCCCTTCTCCCCCCCCCTTCTTCCCCCCCTTCTTCCCCCCCTTCTCCCCCCCCTTCTTCCCCCCTTCTCCCCCCCCTTCTTCCCCCCCTTCTCCCCCCCCTTCTTCCCCCCCCTCTTCCCCCCCTTCTCCCCCCCCTTCTCCCCCCCTTCTCCCCCCCTTCTTCCCCCTTCTCCCCCCCTTCTCCCCCCCTTCTCCCTCCCCCCTTCTCCCCCCCCTTCTCCCCCCCTTCCCCCCTCTCCCCCCCCTTCTCCCCCCCCTTCTCCCCCCCCTTCTCCCCCCCCTTCTCCCCCCCCCTCCCTCCCCCCCTTCTCCCCCCCTCTCCCCCCCCTCTCCCCCCCTCTCCCCCCCCTCTCCCCCCCTCTCCCCCCCCTTCTCCCCCCTTCTCTCCCCCCTTCTCCCCCCTTCTCCCCCCCTTCCCTTCTCCCCCCTTCTCCCCCCTTCTCCCCCCCCTTCTCCCCCCCCTTCTCTCCCCCCCTTTCTCCCCCCCTCTTCTCCCCCCCTCTTCTCCCCCCCTTCTTCCCCCCTTCCCCCCCTTCTCCCCCTTCTCCCCCCCCTTCTCCCCCTTCTCCCTCCCCCTTCTCCCCCCCTTCTCCCCCCCCTTCTCCCCCCCTTCTCCCCCCCTTCTTCCCCCCCCTTCTCCCCCCCCTTCTCCCCCCCTTCTTCCCCCCCTTCTTCCCCCCCCTTCTTCCCCCCTTCTCCCCCCCCTTCTTCCCCCCCTTCTCCCCCCCTTCTCCCCCCCTTCTCCCCCCCTTCTTCCCCCCCCCTTCTTCCCCCCTTCTCCCCCCCTTCTTCCCCCCCCTTCTCCCCCCCTTCTTCCCCCCCCTTCTCCCCCCCTTCTTCCCCCCCCCTTCTTCCCCCCCTTCTTCCCCCCCCCTTCTTCCCCCCCTCCCCCCCCCTTCTTCCCCCCCCTTCTCCCCCCCTTCTTCCCCCCCTTCTTCCCCCCCCTTCTTCCCCCCTTCTTCCCCCCCCTTCTTCCCCCCCTTCTTCCCCCCCCTCTTCCCCCCCCTTCTTCCCCCCCTTCTTCCCCCCCTTCTTCCCCCCTTCTCCCCCCCCCCTTCTTCCCCCCTTCTTCCCCCCCTTCCCCCCCCCCCTTCTTCCCCCCCTTCTCCCCCCCTTCTCCCCCCCCCTTCTCCCCCCCTTCCCCCCCCCCCTTCTCCCCCCCTTCTCCCCCCCCTTCTCCCCCCCTCTCCCCCCCCCTTCTCCCCCCCTTCTCCCCCCCCTTCTTCCCCCCCCTTCTTCCCCCCCTTCTTCCCCCCCCTTCTTCCCCCCCTTCTTCCCCCCCCTTCTTCCCCCCCTTCTTCCCCCCCCTTCTTCCCCCCCTTCTCCCCCCCCCTTCTTCCCCCCCTTCTTCCCCCCCTTCTTCCCCCCCCCTTCTTCCCCCCCTTCTCCCCCCCTTCTTCCCCCCCTTCTCCCCCCCTTCTCCCCCCCTTCTCCCCCCCTTCTCCCCCCTTCTCCCCCCCTTCTCCACCCCCTTCTCCCCCCCTTCTCCCCCCCTTCTTCCCCCCCTTCTCCCCCCCTTCTTCCCCCCCTTCTCCCCCCCTTCTCCCCCCCTTCTCCCCCCTTCTTCCCCCCCTCTTCCCCCCCTTCTTCCCCCCCTTCTTCCCCCCTTCTCCCCCTTCTTCCCCCCCCTTCTTCCCCCCCTTCTCCCCCCCCTTCTTCCCCCCCTTCTCCCCCCCCCTTCTCCCCCCCTTCTTCCCCCCCTTCTCCCCCCCCCTTCTTCCCCCTTCTTCCCCCCCTTCTCCCCCCCCTTCTTCCCCCCCTTCTCCCCCCCCTTCTTCCCCCCCCTTCTCCCCCCCCTTCTTCCCCCCCTTCTTTCCCCCCCTTCTCCCCCCCCTTCTCCCCCCCCTTCTCCCCCCCCTTCTCCCCCCCCTTCTTCCCCCCTTCTCCCCCCCTTCTCTCCCCCTTCTCCCCCCCTTCTCTCCCCCCTTCTTCCCCCCCTTCTCTCCCCCCCTTCTCTCCCCCCCTTCTTCCCCCCCTTCTCTCCCCCCCTTCTTCCCCCCCTTCTTCCCCCCTTCTTCCCCCCCTTCTTCCCCCCTTCTTCCCCCCTTCTTCCCCCCCTTCTCCCCCCTCTTCCCCCCCTCTCCCCCCTCTTCCCCCCTTCTTCCCCCCTTCTTCCCCCCTCTTCCCCCTTCTTCCCCCTCTTCCCCCCTTCTTCCCCCCCTTCTTCCCCCCCTTCTTCCCCCCCCTTCTTCCCCCCTCTTCTTCCCCCCTTCTTCCCCCCCTTCTTCCCCCCTTCCTACCCCCCCTTCTTCCCCCCCTCTTCCCCCCCTTCTTCCCCCCCTTCTCCCCCCCCTTCTTCCCCCCCTTCTCCCCCCCTTCTTCCCCCCTTCTCCCCCCTTCTTCCCCCCCTTCTTCCCCCCCTTCTTCCCCCCTTCTCCCCCCCTTCTCCCCCCCCTTCTCCCCCCCTTCTTCCCCCCCCCCCTCTTCCCCCCTTCCCCCCCTTCTTCCCCCCCTTCCCCCCCCCTTCTTCCCCCCTTCCCCCCAACTTCTTCCCCCCTTCCCCCCCTTCTTCCCCCCCTTCCTTCCCCCTCTTCCCCCCCTTCTCCCCTCCTTCTTTCCCCCCTTCTTCCCCACCTTCTCTCCCCCCTTCTTCCCCCGTCTCCCCCCTTCTTCCCCCCCCTTCTCCCCCCTTCTTCCCCCCCTTCCTCCCCCCTTCTTCCCCCCCTTCCTCCCCCCCTTCTCTCTTCCCCCCCTCTTCCCCCTTCTTCCCCCCTTCTTCTTTCCCCCTCCTCCTTCCCCCTCCTTCCCCCCTCCTTCTTACCCCCTCCTTCTTCCCCCCCTCCTCCTTCCCCCCCTCCTCCTTCCCCCCCTCCTCCTTCCCCCCTCCTCCTTCCCCCCCTCCTCCTTCCCCCCCTCCTCCTTCCCCCCCTCCTCCTTCACCCCCTCCTCCTTCACCCCCTCCTCCTTCCCCCCTCCTCCTTCACCCCCTCCTCCTTCACCCCCTCCTCCTTCACCCCCTCCTCCTTCCCCCCCTCCTCCTTCCCCCCTCTTCTTCCCCCTCCTCCTTCCCCTCCTCCTTCCCCCCCTCCTCCTTCCCCCCTCCTCCTTCCCCCCTCCTCCTTCCCCCCTCCTCCTTCCCCTCCTCCTTCTCCCCCTCCTCCTTCTCCCCCTCCTCCTTCTCCCCCTCCTCCTTCCCCCCTCCTCCTTCCCCCCTCCTCCTTCCCCCCTCCTTCTTCCCCCCTCCTTCTTCTCCGCCCCTTCTCCCCCCTCTTCCCCCCTTCTTCCCCCCTTCTTCTTTCCCCCTTCTTCCCCCCTTCTTCTTTCCCCCTCCTCCTTCCCCCTCCTTCCCCCCTCCTTCTTACCCCCTCCTTCTTTCCCCCCCTCCTTCTTTCCCCCCTCCTTCTTTCCCCCCCTCCTTCTTTCCCCCCTCCTTCTTTCCCCCCTCCTTCTTTCCCCCCTCCTTCTTTCCCCCCTCCTTCTTCCCCCTCCTTCTTCCCCTCCTCCTTCTTCCCCCTCCTTCTTCCCCCCTCCTGCTTCCCCTCCTCCTGCTTCCCCTCCTCCTTCTTCCCCCTCCTTCTTCCCCTCCTCCTTCCCCCCCCTCCTCCTTCCCCCCCCTCCTCCTTCCCCCCCCTCCTCCTTCCCCCCCCTCCTCCTTCCCCCCCTCCTCCTTCCCCCCTTCTTCCCCCCCTTCTTCCCCCCCTTCTTCCCCCTCTTCTTCCCCCCCTTCTTCCCCCCCTTCTTCCCCCCCTTCTTCCCCCCCTTCTGCCCCCCCTTCTGCCCCCCCTTCTGCCCCCTTCTTCCCCCCCTTCCTTCCCCCTTCTTCCCCCCCCCTTCCTTCCCCCCTTCTTCCCCCTCTTCTTTCCCCCCTTCTTCCCCCTCTTCTTTCCCCCCTTCTTCCCCCCTCTTCCCCCCCTTCTCCCCTCCTTCTTTCCCCCCTTCTTCCCCACCTTCCCCTCTTCTCTCTTCCCCCCTTCTTCCCCCTCTTCTTTCCCCCTTCTTCCCCCCTCTTCCCCCCTTCTCCCCTCCTTCTTTCCCCCCTTCTTCCCCACCTTCTCTCCCCCTTTCTTCCCCCGTCTCCCCCTTCTTCCCCACCTTCTCTCCCCTTCTTCCCCCGTCCCCCCCTTCTTCCCCCTTCTCCCCTCTCCCCCCTCTTCCCCCCCTTCTTCCCCCTTCTCCTCCCCCTTCTCCCCCCTTCTCCCTCCCCTCCTTCCCCTTTCCTTTCCCCCCTTTTTCCCCCCTCTTCCCCTTCTTCCCCTCCCCTTCTCCCCCTCTTCCTCCTTCTTCCCCCTTCTTCTTTCCCCCTCCTCCTTCCCCTCCTTCCCCCCCTCCTTCTTACCCCCTCCTTCTTCCCCTCCTCCTTCCCCTTCTCTCCCCTCCTCCTCCTTCCCCTCCTCCTTCCCCCTCCTCCTTCCCCCTCCTCCTTCCCCCTCCTCCTTCCCCCCTCCTCCTTCCCCCCCTCCTCCTTCACCCCCTCCTCCTTCCCCCCCTCCTCTCACCCCCTCCTCCTTCCCCCCCTCCTCCTTCCCTCCCTCCTCCTTCCCCCTCCTCCTTCACCCCTCCTCCTTCTTCACCCCCTCCTCCTTCCCCCCCTCCTCCTTCCCCCTCCTCCTTCACCCCCTCCTCCTTCCCCCCCTCCTCCTTCACCCCCTCCTCCTTCACCCCCTCCTCCCTTCCCCCTCCTCCTTCCCCCCTCCTCCTTCCCCCCTCCTCCTTCCCCCTCCTTCTTCCCCCTCCTCCTTCCACCCCCTCCTCCTTCCCCCCCTCCTTCCCCTCCTCCTTCCCCCTCCTCCTTCCCCCTCCTCCTTCCCCCTCCTCCTTCCCCCCTCCTCCTTCCCCCCCCTCCTCCTCCCCCCCCTCCTTCCCCCCCCTTCTCCCCTCCTCCTTCCTCCCCTCCTCCTTCCCCCCTTCCTCCTTCCCCCCCTCCTCCTTCCCCCCTCCTCCTTCCCTCCTCCTTCCCCCCTCCTCCTTCCCCCCTCCTCCTTCCCCCCTCCTCCTTCCCCCTCCTCCTTCCCCCCTCCTCCTTCCCCCTCCTCCTTCCCCCCTCCTCCTTCCCCCTCCTTCTTCCCCCCTCCTCCTTCCCCCCTCCTCCTTCCCCCCCTCCTTCTTCCCCCCCCTTCTTCCCCCTCCTCCTTCCCCCTCCTCCTTCCCCCCCTCCTCCTTCCCCCCTCCTCCTTCCCCCCCTCCTCTTCCCCCCTTCTCCTTCCCCCTCCTTCTTCCCCCCTCCTCCTTCCCCCTCCTCCTCCTACCCCCCCTCCTTCTCCCCCCTCCGCCTTCTTCCCCCCTCCTCCTTCCCCCCTCCTCCTTCCCCCTCCTCCTTCCCCCTCCTCCTTCCCCCTCCTCCTTCCCCCTCCTCCTTCTTCCCCCTCCTTCCCCCTCCTTCTTCCCCCCTCCTTCTTCCCCCCCCTCCTCTTTCCCCCCTCCTTCTTCCCCCCCTCCTCCTTCCCCCCCTCCTTCTTTCCCCCCCTCGTTCTTTCCCCCCTCCTTCTTTCCCCCCCTCCTTCTTTCCCCCCTCCTTCTTTCCCCCCTCCTTCTTTCCCCCCTCCTTCTTCCCTCCCCCCTCTTCTTTCCCCCTCCTTCTTTCCCCCTCCTTCTTTCCCCCCTCCTTCTTTCCCCCCCTCCTTCTTTCCCCCTCCTTCTTTCCCCCCCTCCTTCTTTCCTCCCCCTCCTTCTTTCCCCCCTCCTTCTTTCCCCCTCCTTCTTTCCCCCTCCTTCTTCCCCCTCCTTCTTTCCCCCCTCCTTCTTTCCCCCTCCTTCTTCCCTTCCTCCTCTTCCCCTCCCTCCTTCTTCCCCCCTCCTTCTTTCCCCCCTCCTTCTTTCCCCCTCCTTCTTTCCCCCCTCCGTCTTTCCCCCTCCGTCTTCCCCTCCTCCTTCTTCCCCCCCCCTCCTTCTTCCCCCCCTCCTTCTTCCCCCCCCTCCTTCTTCCCTCCTCCTTCTTCCCTCCTCCTTCTTCCCTCCTCCTTCTTCCCCTCCTCCTTCTTCCCCTCCTCCTTCCCCCCCTCCTCCTTCCCCCTCCTTCCCCCCTCCTCCATCCACCCCTCCTTACCCCCTTTCCCCCCTCCACCTTCCCCCTTCCCCCCCTCTTCCTTCCCCCCCTCTTCCTTCCCCTTCCCCCCTCTTCCTTCCCCCCCTCTTCCTTCCCCCCTTCCCCCCCTCTTCCTTCCCCCCTCTTCCTTCTCCCACCCTCTTCCTTCCCCCCCTCCTCCTTCCCCCCTCCTCCTTCCCCCCCTCCTCCTTCCCCCCCTCCTCCTTCCCCCCCTCCTCCTTCCCCCCTCCTCCTTCCCCCTCCTCCTCCTTCCCCCCCCTCCTCCTCCCCCCCCCTTCCCCTCCTTCCCCCCCCTTCCCCTCCTTCCCCCCCCCTCCTTCATCACCCCAGTATTCCCAGCCTCTGACGAGAACTTGTAGGCAATGTATTTGCGAAGTGAGTCCAGTTGAGCTTCTGAAGAATCGAAGCCCTAGTTTGTTAAAAGTTGATAATTTGTTGATGGTAAAATCATCGATGTTAAGATGGCAGAAGTTAGGTTGTCTCTAATGGGAGATGGTCATTGTGTGATGTGAATGTTACTTGTCACTTGTCAGCCCAAGCCTAAATATTGTCCAGATCCTGTTGCATTTGAACGTAGACTGCTTTAGTATCCGAAGAGTAAAGAATGATTGTGAACTTTGCACAATCATCAGGGAACATTCTCAGTTCTGACCTTATCGTGAAGGGAAGGTCATTCATAAAACAGCTGAAGATGGTTGGTAAGCTATCCTGAGGAACTCCTGAAGGGATGCTTTTGAGCTGACACAACTGACCTCCAAATACAATGACCATCTTCGTTCGAGCCAGATATGAATCCAAACACCTCAGTGCTTACCCCAAATGACTAGTGATTCCAGTTTTGCGAGTGCTCTTCGATGCTACACTCAGTTCAAGGCGGTCTTGATGTTAAGGGCTGTCACACTAACTTTACTCTGGAATTCAGTTCTATTATTCATGTTTGTACCAAGGCTGTAGAGAGGTCATGAAGTCAGTGGCCCTCTTCTGGTTCAGACCGCTCATCACTCAGCACGTTATTGCTGAGCAGATGCTTCCTGTGCCTCTATTGATGACAACTTCCATCTGTCTATTGGTTATCGAGAGCTGACTGGTGGTGCAGTAATTGACTGGGTTGGATTTGCCCTTCTTTTTGCATACAGGACATATCTGAACGATTTTTCAGTTTATTGGCAAAATGCCAATTTTGTAACTACATTGAAGCTTGGGAAACAGCATGTTCTGGAGCACAGGTCCTCAGTCCTATTGCCAGAATCTGGTCATGTCGCAGAGCATTTTCAGCACCTGCTGTCGCCACCCATTTGTTGATATCACCAATCGCATTGGCTGAAGACCAGTATCTGCAATGCTGAGGAAATCTGGAGGTGGCAGAGGGGGATGATTCACTCAGAATTTCTGGCTGAAAATTGCTGTGAATGCTTCAGCCTTATGTTTCGCTCTGATATGCTTGGTTATTACAATCATTGAGGATGCTGATATCTGTAGAACCTTGCCCTCCAGTGAGTTATTTCATTGTGCATAACCACTCACGACTGGATGCGACAGAACTGCAGAACTTAGATTTGATCTGTTCGTTGTGAGATAGCTTACCTCTGTCTATCACTTGCTGTTTACCCCGTTTGGCATGCAATCAGTGCTGTGTGGTAGCAACACCAGGTTCATGCCTCATTTTCAGTTATGCCTGGATGCTCCTGGCACGCATTCCTTCACACTCCAGTGAATCCGGTTGGTTGATTTAGTATGCCACACAACACGATGGAGATTATTCTCAATGAGAAGTCAAGCTTTTTTCTCCACAAGAACTTTGTGTTTCATACTATTTCTATTACTGTCATGGACAGAAACATCTGTAGCGGGCAGATTGGTAATGATGATGTCAAGTACGTTTCTCTCCCTTGTTCGTTCTCTCACCACCTGCCATAGACCTCGAAGGTATTTTCTTTATGGTCCAAACCGCTCGATCAGTAGTGCTGCTGCCGAGCCATTCATGATGGTAGATATTGAAACCCCCCCCCCTCCCCCATTCCAGAGTACTTTTTGCACTCTTTTCAACCTCAGAGCTTCCAGCAAGTGCTATTCAATGTGAAGGACCACTTGTTCATCAGCCGAGAGAAATTGAGCACTAGAGCAGCAGGACCTCTTCATGCTGATATTTACCCTGAAGCCATGGGGCATCCTGGGGTCCAGAATTAATCTTGAAAACTCCCTCCAGACGCTATACCACTGTGCCCCCACATTTGTTGGGGCAGGAAATATTCAGGAAAGTCGATGGGACAGTGCCTGTTCTGCATGACACCCAAAGAATTTATCAGGTTATCGCTGATTCTGATTTCAAAGCAAAATGTTCTTATATTCTACAAGCTCAAGTGGCTTCCTACATATAATTTCATGATTAAAAAAACAAATAGAATTCTTTGAAGAGGTGACAAAGACGCGAGGGAATAGATGTAGAGGTCAAAAACATGGATTTCAGTAACGTGTTTGAGAAGTTTCCCCATGATAGGCTATGTAAGAAGGTGAAGACGCATGGAGTCCAGGGTGTTCGATCTATATGGACAGAGAACTGGTTGTGCAACAGGGGACAGAGAATATTAGTGAAGGGAACTTCTCAAAATGGAGACCTGTGACCAGTGACGTTCCACAGGGGAACACTGTTATTCGTGATATACATAAATGATTTGGAAGAAGGTATAGATTGCCTCGTTACCAAGTTTTCAGATGCCACTAAGATTGGTGAAGCAGCAGATAGTGAAGGGAACTGTCAGAGAATACAGCAGAATATCGATAGATTGGAGAGTTGGGCAGAGAAATGGCAGGTGATGCATTTTGCAAGATGCAATTCCAGAGTGCAAGATGCAGGAAATGGAATAGACCTGGGGAAAATTTATGTACAGAGATATCTGCGTGATTTGTTCCCTGGAGGTGGCAACGCAGGTCAGTAGAGTGGTCAAGGAGACTTACAGCATGCTTTCCTTCAGTCGACCGGGTATTGTGTACAAGGATTGGCAGTTGTGTAAGAGTTTGTTTGTGCCACTGCGTGCACTTTTTGTCGCCACATTACTAAAATGATGTGAATGCATTGGAGAGGGTGCAGAGGTGGTTCACCAGGATGTTGCCTAATATGGAAGGTGTTAGCTCTGATGAAATTTTGAGATTAGGATTATTTTCATTGGAAAGAAGGACGTTGAGGGGGAACCTGATGAAGGCCTACAATATCACGATAGGTGTGGACAGCAAAATACTTTATCCCAGAGTGGGGGTCTGAATTAAGAGCAGTCACGATTTCAATGTGAGAGGTGGAAAGTTTAGGAGAGATACGTGTTGAAAGTGCTTCACGTAGAGTGTGCTGGGTGCCTGAAATGTGTTGCCAGTGGAGGTGGTAGGGGCGGGTATGATGGCGGTATTTACTAGATTGCTTACAGTGTGGAAACAGGCCCTTCAGCCCAACGAGTCCACACCAACCCACTGAAGCGCAACCCACCCAGACCCATCACCCTACATTTACCCCTTCACTACAGGCAATTTAGCATGGCCAATTCACCCTAACCTGCACATTTTTGGATTGTGGGAGGAAACCGGAGCACCCGGAGGAAACCTGCACAGACACGGGGAGAATGTGCAAACTCCACACAGCCTGAGGTGGGAATTGAACCCGGGTCTCTGGCTATCCACTGTGCCACCGTGCCGCCCAAATGTCTAGCAGATACATGGATGGACAGGGAGCAAAGGGATTCAGATCTTTCAAAAATAGAAAATATGGATTGGCACAGACCTGGAGGACCTAAGGTTTTGTTCCTGTGCTGTGATATTTTTGTTCTTTGTTCTTGTTCTTTGTTCTTTAGCTTTGAAAAATCGAATTACAACGTACATGTGGAATGAGCCACCAGAGGAAGTGGTTGAAGCAGGCACATTAACAACATGTAAAATATATGTCGAGAAATACTTGGATAGGAAGGGATGAGAAAGGTGTGGGCCAAGTGCAGGGAAATGCTGTTAGATGAGATGGGTAGGCATGGCCCACGTTGAGACAAACGGCCAGCCTCTGTGCTGTATGACCCTATGACTCTACGACACATATTTCAGACACATACTTCTTCTTTCCACACTAACCTCCTTTCCCTTTCAATTGGTCTGTTCTTCACACATGAGCCTTCGTTTCAGCAAAAATAATTCTCAACATGTCAAGTGCCTTCGTCCACTGTCCCTGCGATCTCCTCAATGCACTCTACAAAATTAGATAAAAGTTGCGCCCCGTTTCAAAACCATGGCGACTCTGCCATGATGACCATGAGCTCATGCAAATGCAGTGTTATAACAGCTTTAGTCATAATTCCCAACAACTCCCATTGACACATGTGGCCTGTAGTTTTCTATTTTCCATCGGACTCCCTTTTGAGGAAATTATTTGTTGTTTCCCCCATATGCAGGACCTGGGTCTGAAGTGAGAAAGTATTGAAAAATTTGAAGCAAAGCATCAACTCTCTCTTTCTTGAAGGCCCCAGGATGGCATCACTTACAGGGCAATCCCCGCGTCCACAGAATCGGTTCCTGTAGTTTCAGTTACCTGAGGATTACCATATCCCAAACATATTATAAGGAATCAAGGGCCAGAATGCTGCTTGTAAGAGACATTTCCTCTTGAAAGTAATGGTTTCCCTCCCATCCACGGTTTCAGGCTTGCATGTTAGGTCCTGGAACGTATCACCTGCGGGTATGATAGGAATACTGGAAGTTGATTGATGGTGAGCAATCTGCGATGCTCCCATTTAGCCATCATTGTTGATTAAGCACATATCGTGGTTGATCTGATTGCAAATCTTTCATTTGCATTTATGTACATCTTTGAGGATAGCAATATTTCGTGGAGCCTTCTCCCCCATGTGAGTTGTATTGTCCCCAGCATTCATAGCTGCCAGCAAAGGTGTGATTCTATTGACTGATAGTAGAACCATTTTGGTCAGTCACAGACTAGTTCTGGTGCCTGCCACATAAATAGCTTGGTGTTGTAAGTCCAATGCTTGCTCTTTTTTACAGTGTGTATTCTGACACATCCCCCTGCACTCCACCACAAACCAGAGCATCAACAGTCCCCGCTTTTTGGTAATATATAATTGGGAACGTATATTTGCACTCATGTGTGCAAATCTTCTCATTGCAAACAGTTCTGTCGTATGTTTATCATCTCATTGATGCCAATATTTGAACTGATAATACAGTGTAAAAGAGACCAATTGGTAACGCCAAAACTGGTCTAAGTCTGCATTGGTCCCACTTTCCTGCACTGGGCCCAAAGCGTTGAATGTTAGACCCTTTCAATTGGTCACATAATTATTCTCTAAAAATGAGCCTCACAACTACCCTTCCAGATAGTGTATTCCACATCCTCAACAACATCTGGGTGAAAACGCATTTCCTGCAAATCCCCCCAAAACATTGACCTTTCACTTTAAGCTGATACCACATTTCTCAAAACAATTCAACTAAGGGGAACAGCTGTTTCCTACCAATCGTCTAAATTCCACATTATCATAGAATTTAACGTTGTAGAAGGAGACCCTTCAACCTTTTTGTCTGTACCGGTTCTGGAAAGACCTACCCAGCAAGGTCCAAACTCCTGAGTTCTTTTTTCTCCAAACCCCTCTAAATTCATCCCTTTCAGGTATATATCGAGCTCTCCTTGCAAACGGAACGGGGGAACCGCAAATTCAAATGGGAGTGAGACAGCAAACTAAAAGCTACAAGCCACAGCTATCAAAAGTTCATATTTAGTTATGAACTTTGACTAAAGACATTAGAACAGGTCGCTCACATGAGTTCAAAGGCAGAGGGGCAGAGTCGCCATAGTTTCGTGAAAGGGACATCACTTTTCCTTCGCCTAAAGGAATTGTTTCAGGAGGTCACACGGGCGATGGATGTGGAGGGTCCCAGTAGATGTACCGTACTTTGATTCTCGCCGCACTCCCGGGCAGTACATTCCAAATTGGAGCATCTCTATAAGTAATTATATTTCTCCTCCTCTCTGTGCTAGCTGACATTCTAAGTACTGACATACCATGTAGTAGAAGCAGAATATCTTTCTTTAGCCTGTCAAAATTGGTCATAATATTGAATATCTCAATGACGTCACTTTTTAATCGTCTCTGCTTCAAGGACGACAAGCTTATTTTTTTCAATATTGCCTGAGATCCACAATCTCTCATTCCCGACATAATTCGAGTAAACCTCCTGTGTTTTGATATGCTTCCTTAAATGAGTTGCCCTGCATTCAACACAATATTCCAAATGTGGCCTCACGAATGATTTATAGAAGAGTCGGCCCTCTTCATTGTTTTTAAGTTCGATATCTGCATTCATAAATCCAAGAATAATATAAGCCTAACAATGTTTGACTTCTCCTGTCTACTTTCAGAGAAACTTTTGGCACTGTTTCAAAAGCTGTCTCAAAGTCTAATATACAACAGTGACAGTGCGACCCTCATCCACTGCCTATGTCAACTCCTCAAAGAAATGCATGAAATTAATCAGCATAAATGTTCCTTGACAAAGCTATGTTGATTATCTCGTATTACCTTATTTTCTTGCGGTGTAAATTCATTTTGCCCCATATTAAGATCTCCAGCGGTTTGGAGGTCTATAGATTCTTCGTTATAGTTAGCCTCCTCTCTTTTGTAATGGCATCTCAATTGCAATGTCTTAGATGCCCAGAAATCAGAACGTGTTCAGAGTGCCCTGGGAAATTTCTGTCAATACCTTACAGATCATCATCTGGACCCGTCTTAGCTCCAATGAAAACAACAAGATGTCTCAGAACTAGGAGAAATTGAGGAAGTTGGTCTTCCAGTGAAAGAATTGAGCCATACCCTTGGCATTGCATTGGTATTATCAACTACAACCTCAGCTAACTGACTCATATATTTTTGTATTATCCTTCTTAGCGGTTCAGCCTGTCTGTGCCCATAGCTTATCCTTAAGAGTAGTTTTATTTTTGGTTCAAGTCCGACGAAAACCTCACCCATATTAGAGATGAAAATGTTTTGCATTGATATTCGAAGCTGAAAGTGGGCACTTTTTCAAAGTGAACTACTCGCTGTATTCATTCAAATTGGTTTTGGATTCATAACACTAGATCTATGTTCATTTACAAACAGCGAGCTCCTGTCTAGATGAGGGATGGGGAGAAGATATAGGCTGGAAACAGGGGTTGCATTTCTCGAATGGAATCTACGATGTTCCTGTGAAAATCTGGAGCCGGACATGGCTGGCATCAGCACGTCCTGGCTGGAGATGATAGAAGCAAGCAGTGAATACTGCGATATCTAATGAGTACACAGCGTGCGCTTCAATCTACCAGCTTTCCTAACACATTCAGATGCAGTTCTGGATGCACAGAACAGTGACTGCCAGGAATTAGTCCTCTCCTCGCTTCATATCCGGGAGTGACCTGCTGAATGGCGCCATTCACAAGTATTTTATTGGGCACAGTGTGTGAGGCTGCCACTGCCTAGTTGCCCTCCAGGACTTGTAAATCAAGACCTGATGCAACGTTCGCTCACCTACAGTCACATTGACGTTCACACCAAATTGAAATGTTAACTTGTTTTTTCTCTCTTTCTCACTCCACAGAGTTACTTGTAGATTTTCTCTGCGTGTTTCAGATTTCTGCACCCTATCGAGTCTCACCAGCCTCCGAAATTGCATTTGATAAGAGAGAAAAGAGTACAGGGTGTCATTCTGAGCTGGTGGTCGCCGCATTTCGAAGTTAGAGATTGGCCCACTTTGTGAATGAGTTTGATGGAAAGCTGGCACTGTGTTGTTATCCGTCGAAACCCTAGAATTCTTCTCTGCGGAGAATAGTGAAGGCAAGGATGAATTCCGAACGAAATCTCGACACGAAATCAGAACACTTCTTTCCCCAAACTGTGCATAGAGACTTACTTGAAACGATGATTAAACGTGACCTTTTTTCCATTTGCCTAATTTAACGTCGTTATGATGTAGCTCCTGATGAAATGTAGCTCCATTTCCACTTTCCTCTGCACCTGTCATAGACGTTACATCAACAACGTAACCACAGCCTCAACAGAACACCACGAGAGAGACTGCTTTCCAGCCCAACTCCAACCGTTCATCCGCCCTCCCTGATCTCTGCATTTCAACAGTTTTGTGATTAGATTAGATTCCCTACATAGAGAAAAAGGGTCTTTGGCCCAATATGCCTACAATGAAACACTAAAGAGTGTCTATACCCCTGCTTAATGCATCTACCACAATGGGCAAATGAGCCTGGCCAATTCACCTGGCCTGCAAATCATTGGATTGTGGAACGAAATCGGAGTCCCTCGAGGAAACCCAGGCAGACACGGGGAGAATGTGCAAACTGCACGCAGATAGTCTGCCCGAGTTTGGAATCGAACCCAGGTTCCTGGAGTTGTGAGGCAGCAGTGCTAACCACTGAACCACCGTGCTGCCCCTAGCCACCGTTGCTGCCTCAACCAACATGATTCCCTGAGCCACCATGCTGCGCCAGCCACCGTGCTGCGCCAGCACCGTGCTGCCCCTTGCCACCGTGCTGCCTTAATGACATACCTCCAAGATATCATTGACCTTTAATTCCATGGGGTGCAATTTCCCCATTGAGATGTAACGCCCTGAGTGTTCATTGAAGCAACATGCACCTCGCCTTCAGTAACTGTCTTTGCCTCAGAGAAAGTGCGGAAAAAGGATCAGGCATAGGGCTTTCAGTCCTTGAGCCTGTCCCGTCTTTACCTATGGACGTGGCTGATCATCAAATTCACAAGCTATTTCTCCCTTTCTCCTTTTATCCCTTCAGCACCAAACATTATATCCGACTCCCTCTTATAAATATTCAATGAGTTGTCCCCAACTGATCTCTCCGGCAGAAAGTTCCACAGGCTCTCTACTCTCTGGGTAAAGGCATTTCTCCCCATCTCAACCATACCCTTTTTACTTAAGTGGTGACACTCTGTTTCAGGATTGAGTGAGTCATCGGGAACATCCTTCCTGGATTTACGCTGTCTTCTCCTGTGAGAATTTGATGTGTTTATCTAAGATAACTCCGATTCTTCTCAAGTGAATATAGTCCTAACAATTCTAATCTCTCTCCATATGTCAGTCCTTCGAATCAGTCTTAGAAACGTTCGCTGTACTCCCTCGATCGCCAGAACATTCTTCCTCAGATATGGAGACCCAAATCACATACATAATGATGCGAATTAGAGTACAATCTGAGCATGTGACTGCTCAGAACATTCTATTGGTCTTTCCCTTTTGTGCAATTACGTTCCACATTGGGCCCCAGGAAATGTAATTGTGCCCTTGTTAAATGAGATTTATTCCCAATGACCTTTTCATCTTAAGGCTCCAGATAAACCAAGCCAATTGCCTCCCTTTCTATTGTGAATTGCCATGATTGAATGTGGTCACCATTTGAAGATGGGGATCAAATTTATTGCCGTGTTTCCTAACTATCCCCCTCAGAAAGTGATGGCGAGCCATCTTCTTAAACTACTGCTTTCCATGTGAGATAGGGACACATTTCCAGGTTTTTAACCTGGGGATAGTGAAGCAGAAGTATGATGATCCCAATTGAGAGTTACGTGATGCTTGGAACTTATAGAAATCATTTGACCTTGACTTCCTAAACGGTTTGGACGGCTGATTTGTAACGAAGTGTTGAATGAGTTGTGATGGTGGTGCGTATGTATTATGTACATTTTGACGACAATGGCCAGATGGTTTCCACTTCTTGCTGAGGTCGATTGAGGGTCAATATTGGCCCATTGTCTATCACAAAGTGAGCCCCTTTTCTCGACAGCCCCTGGATATATACTCTTTCTGAAAGATGGTTGCTTTGACAGTATCGGATTCCTTTCAGCAAGACTAAGGGCTGGTCTTTCCTGTAGCAAGGCACAGATTAAGCTGGTTCCCAAAATTCAGCCTGAATTGCAAAGCAGGACGAAGGTTAGAAGGCGAAAATAGTCACAATTCTCTGTAAGAAAGAAAACATCATATCTCGTCAATGGCTGCAAAAGACCACATGCCAACTCAATGACTTCGTCTTGACTTTTCTGATTAAGTCCCCAAGCCGGGACTGAAATGTGATACTAACTTTAAAAATGACAGAGCAGAATATATAAGTCTGTTGGAGTAAGGGACTGCTCTGATCAACACAAGACATGGCTCCTATTGGGTGCATCGTTCCTGTTTTGTTGTCCTCGATATGCTGTCATTGGACCATGAAATCATTCGCTTGCTATATAACAGTTCGAGTCAGTGTCTTTCAGATCGTCAGAAAGCAGCGATGATTCACTTTGTGTTCCTTGTCCTTTTCTGCTTCTCCTTGGGTATGATACTAACCTCTTTTTACCACTCTCCTTTCTCTTTTGTACATTTGCAGCGTGGTGGTGGGCTTTGGGCGGGGTCAGGGCGCGGGGTTACCACTGTCAATCAACATTTAATCACTTCACACTGATTTGAAGCTGATGGAAACGCATTGCTGTGTTAATGGTCAGTGTGTAATCGAAGTTTTTTCCTGCTTCGTGACACGGGTGTTTGTTGTATGGTTTCTGTAATAACTGTGAGACTAGAGGTCTGTCAATATTCTTGTATCTGTCCAATGTCCCTTCAGCGATTCGACGATGTGGGACCCCCAGTCTCCAGAATTGCCAATCAAATCCAAGGTGAACAGTCCTTCACCCAATCAGAACATGACAAGCAGATCAACAGCAGAGACCAGGCACTCAGTCAATGTGATCCGAAACCGAGCTCTCAATGCTATGTGAACGCAAAATAAAACCCATTCCCTTCTTCTCCTTGTGCAATAATTTTCACTTCTGAAAGCAATGACCCTTCCCAGGCTGTGAGCTCTGGACTGAAATCTCCATCCTCTGACATCACGGGCTTTGTTTGGAATGCCAGACTTTTCATGGTTCCCTATCCCAAGGTGAACGGAGACCATGTCTCTCACTCTGTGTTGATAAACATATGGACATACATTGCTCTCTTTTTTTTGCCTCTTAGTTTTCTTGGAATGCACCATTACATTTTGATTACGTTTAAAGATTAGATTCCATATAGTGTGTAAACAGTCCCTTTGACCCAACATAAACCCTCCAAAGAGTAACCCACCCAGACCAATGCACCTGATACTATGGGCACTTTAGCACGTCCAATTCACCAGATCTGCACACTGGAAATCCCGCAAAAAAGAACAACACATGCAGTAGGGACAGAATGAGCAAACTCTACACAGACAGTCACCCAAGGCTTAGAACTAAACTGAGGACCCTGACGCGGTGAGGCAGCAGCGCCAACTTCTGAGCCACCGTGCCAATCTGGAGCTAATGTTTTTCTTTAATGTATCTGTTGCGAGATTGTCATGGAGCTCACAATCTGAAAAAAAAATGTGTGGTCTTGATGGGGAAAGAAAACAATTCGGTCTTGAGAACAAATCATCGATTTAACCCAAGAGCATTAAAGATAGTGCTCGCCCACAGAGAGTGAATTATAATGCGACTGGCGTGGCTAATACACAGCTGAATCCTCTGTTGAACACAACACAAAATTCTGCAGGTTGTGGAAGTTTGAAACCTGGGTGGCCCTGCGGCTTAGTGTTAGCACTGCAATCTCGAAACGCCACTGTTGCCAGTTTGAGCCGTCCACCGCACAATGATGTGAAGTTTAGTGTCAAGGTATGATTTGGTTACATGGGATAGGCATGTGGTAAAAGTGGTTTCTGGAGAGATAGGGCGGGAAGTTCTGTGAACTGAAAATGTAGACCTGATTAGAATGGCCTCAATCTGTTTAGTTTGTAATCACTGATTCGTGCCAAAAGAAACTGCTGTGGAAACTCTGGTAGTATCTGCAGAGAGAAAGCAGAGCAAGCATTTTACATATGAGACAGGTCTCTCGACGCGAGACTCACCCATTGAGTTGACGATGCCGACATGTGATAACAAACCTCCTGCATTTCTGGTTCGTAAGTGGACACACCCAGACGTATAATCACAATAAATGCGCATTAAATATCCGCAAAGCATGTCGTTAATGTCTTAAATAATGCAGGATAACAGGAAGGAATAATTAGTTTCCAAAGTACTGACAAAGTTATGTTTTCATAGAATTCCTACTGTGTGGGGGCAGGTCATTCGGCCCAGTGAGGTCTCTGAGGAGCAGTTCTGTCTGATCCACCCATGGCTAACCCACACAGCCTGCATATCCCTCGAAACTGTGGGACATTTAGCCTGGCCAATCGATCGAACCTTCATAACTTTGGGTTGGAGAGGAAACCAAAGCAGTCATAGGAAATCCACGCAGCCATGGGGAGAATGTGCAAACCCCAAACAGACAGTCGCCCAACGCTGGAATAGAACGAGTGGCACTGGTATTATGGGGCACAAGTGCCAACCACTGACTCACCTTAAATGTACCCAACCACAGACTGTTCGTGTGGCAGCTATTGGATTTCTGTTATGTATACCATTTTAACCAGGCAATTCTTATTACCTTTGTTGAGTTTCAGATATCCATGTCAGATTTGATTGACCCAGAGCTGCATTTTGCCACATCTTGGCAAATTGTTTGTTCTATTTTGCAAGGTATTTTTGCACCACTGTCATGTGATCAAGAGGTGTCCCGATGACACCTCTTCCCACGTGCTGCTTCCCTCACGTACCCGTTACCCAATTATCTGGCTTGCTCTAGTCTGAAATAATTGTCAGTGCTGGGCTGTCCCGGGAAAGGACATGGTACATCGGTGCTAAGGGTCTGACATAGAAGTCAACAGCAAATAAAAATGAGTCAGCATTACGAGGGGCACACTGTGAGTTTTAAGCCTGACATTTTACATGGAAGCTGCACAAATCGATTCAGCATTCCCCAGACAGAGAACAATATGCATATGTGTGATTTCTGTAGCTATTCAATAATCACTTTGTTATTTCTACGTTTTGACCAGACAGTACCAACCTGTCCGGTTCAGAATTGGCATTAAACCTGCAAGTTAACTGTCAGTCATCATAAGCCTGGACACTAGCCATGGAAGTGGTTCTTCCAATTAGAGTTCACTTTCCAACGCTGAATCTGAGAAAATAGGATCCATCTATGCAGCCGCTTCGAGTCTGCTTTCTCATTCATTCTGATCATGCGCTAGAATCCAACTCAGGCGCCTGTTTGCACTTTCCCCAACTGCAGTGCGAAGCATCTCTGTCCAAGATCTTCTCTAAACCTTGTGGCTTTGCAAGTTCTTTTTTAAGCGCCATGTTCTTATGAGCGTCGTCTTAACAACGTTAAGGGTTCATAGTTGTCCAAACAGTGTTTCTGAAGCTTTTGCAGACCAAATCTGCCCAGCACTGGGCGTCCACATATTCACCTTGTGCCGATTGTGTTCTCCTGGAGGAGAAATATCAGACATGTTAATCCAAATAGCCCAACAATCGAATTTATTCAAATGTGAGTCATATGTTGCCAATAATAACAAGATGATGTTATTATCATGATATTGACAAAGGCAATAATGTTTGTGCCCCCCACGCAATACTGATTTAGTGTCCATTAACATGGATGCTGGAACTGTTGAAGGAAGGAATGCCAATAGGTTGCAGCTGTCTATTATCATTTGGAGCGGGTTAAAACTTTTGAAGACGTTTTGGAGAAAGGGATGAGTCAACATCTTGAGTTTGAAGCACTGAAACCCTGTTTCCTTGTTTTTTTTTAACGTCTCTCAGTTCGCGAATCGAAGCAGGAAACCTGTTCTGAGCCTTCCAATGTCACTTGCAGAAATCTGCAGCAAGTCCTTTCGTGTCATCAGGTGACGCAATGCAGGAATATCATTTGCAGTGAGGCTCAAAGCTGGGTAAGTGGTCTCAATGCAATATTTTTGCCACATCAGGACAAGATAACATGCCTTGTTGTGTATTATCCACTTCATGTTCGAAGCATTTTTGATGCATAACTGTTGCTGAATCGTCTGGACAAATATTTATACGTCTGCTGATGATCCAGTATTGCTATCAATAACGGAGTGGGGTAATCAGAGAGTGAGGGGTTTGAAATCGGTGATGGGGGACATCAGAAAGAGTTGATGAAACTGCAGATGGAGTCATAGGAATGGATGGAAAGGCAGAGTGGGAAAGTATTGGAGAATGGAGTAACTTTGAGAACAGCGAGATACTCTGAGCGATTTAAGCTGGAAGGCAAACTTGAGGGTGTATGGTCTATAATTTGCAATCTCATCATGAAGATTCACACACAGAAAGAAAAGGCTGCATCAACAATTATCTTGGCAATAAATTGTTCTGTTTTTCAGACAATACCTAACTTACAATGCCCTAAGGAAATGATGGCAGAAAAGAAAAAGCTACTCACGAAACCAGAAACCATGGTATGAATTGTAATACTTACATGGGTATCAGAATGGAAAGAAATAGTTGGCTGGCTTGCGAAGCATAGTCACACCCACAGTGAAAATTCAATTCCCTCATGGAGGATATCATCTCCTTTTCAAACTCTCCCATTGCCTGAGGCGTAGTGACCTGGATGATTAAACCATCACCAGTGGTCCCCTTACAACGCGAAAGCCTTTTATGCTTTGATCTTGAAATATAAAAAGAAATCGAAACATCTCCCCTCGTGATCATGAAGAGGTCCCTCGTGCATGATAAAACAAAATCATTGATAGGCAGTGAATGAGCACTACACACAATGCAGGTAAACATCACAAGAGCTTATGGCCTGCAGTAAAACACGACTCCCCTTGCCGCACCCACCACTCCCCCACATAAACTCCTAAAATTATGTCGAGCCGCTAGGAAAACAGATACAACACTCGGTGCTTCAGCATTTGCAAAATAATTGAAACAAAGACTGAGCATGTACAGACTGAATGAAAGCCATGCTGCCCAGTAGTGAAGTCACAAGCTCTTTCTCGGATGGGTGTTTTGTTCAGGTTGTTCTGTGTTGCCCGGTTCTGTTAAAATATGATGTGGGGGTCCCATTGCGGGATTTGAGTGGACATAATCGGAATTCACACGACACCAGGTTATCATCCAGCAGATGTATTTGAAGTCATGAGCTTTTGGAGCACTGGTCCTTCGTCAGTTGGAGAGGAGGAAAGCATTTGGGCACAGAATTTGTAGGCGGAGAGATAATTTCAAGTTAAATACAGTGTCAAAACATAGCACAAATGGTGTGAATGGAACATCGACAGATTGAATAACAAGTAATTACAGTTGATCAAAAGCATCAGACGGCAGAAGAGAAGTTTCAACAACTGAATGGCAAGTGAAGTCATGATGTGTGATCCAATTAAATGAGTCGGATATATAATTAAGACAAAGTGAGCACTGCAAATGCTGGATATCAGAGTCAAGTGTGCAGTGCTGGAAAAGCACAGCCCTTCAAGGCAGAATCCGAGTAACAGGTGAATCAACATTTTGGGCATAAGTCCTTCATCGAATCGTCGATTCGCCTGTTCCACGACCTGCTGTGGGGCTGTAGGACCTTGGAAACAAACCAAATCGGTTGAATAACATGATAAATATAAAAGTCCCATGACCAGGGTCGAATCAAAGTGTCAAGTAATCAAAAACTGTAAACTAATTCAGGTAGAGAAGTCGTCAAAAGGTATTAAGGCGGTGGTGTCAAAACAGAACAGCAAGGGAGACGTAACAAGTACAGAATGGTATTTTGGGTAGGTTGACATGTGTTGGGACATGAAACCAAGAACATGGTTGAGGCCATCTTTATGGGGAGAGAACGTATCTATCAGTTTTGGCTTGACAATTCTGCATTATTCTGTAACTTGAAGGCCAACTTGGAGGGCGCATACCTGAAGATTAGAGGCTGAAGTTGCCTTGACCGTTGAAGTGTTCTCTGACTGGAGGGAATACTTCTGCATGTCAATTGTGTTGTGTCAATTGATCTGTTGTCGCAGTGTCTCAGTAATGTACCATGTCTTATGGCATCCTTGCCCGCGGATGTGAGATAGACAATATTGGCCGAATTACCTGTGCGCCTGCCATGTGATTGTGGATGGTGTTCCCAAATATGGTCGATGATCTGACATGTCTGCAATGTGGCATGATCGTGAGGTCGCTTTGGCTGAGGGCTGGGTCGTTTCCTGTGAACCACAATCGCATTAAGGTGTGGATATTGTTTGAAGGCGAGAAGTCGAGGCGTAGGGATGGTCTTCGTGAGATGTTTGTCATCATCATTAACATATTGAAGGTTGTGAAGAAACTGGCATAGCTTCTCCGCTCAGGTGAAGTACTGGACAATGCAAGGTGTTCTATCGTTCATATCTTGTGTCTGCCTCTTGAGAAGGTCATCACAGTTTCTTTCTGTGGCACATAGGACTGGCGATCGATGAGTTGGGTATCATGTGCCATTTTAAGGTTCCTCCTCATCTGAACAGATCCTGTGTGCATGCAGATCTTGTCCGCAGAGAATGGCTTCTTTAAAATTCTTAGGATGGAAGCAATTGAAATGCAGCATTGCGTGGTTTTCTGTGGGCTTGTGGTAATGTGAAGTAGATTAGATTAGATTAGATTACTTACAGTGTGGAAACAGGCCCTTCGGCCCAACAAGTCCACACCGACCCGCCGAAGCGTAACCCACCCATACCCCTACATTTACCCCTTTACCTAACACTACGGGCAATTTAGCATGGCCAATTCACCTGACTTGCACATCTTTGGAGTGTGGGAGGAAACCGGAGCACCCGAAGGAAACCAACGCAGACACGGGGAGAATGTGCAAACTCCACACAGTCAGTCGCCTGAGGCGGGAATTGAACCCGGGTCTCTGGCGCTGCGAGGCAGCAGTGCTAACCACTGTGCCACCGTGCCGCCCAAAGTACTTGTGATAGAGATGCATATGTTCAAAAATGAGATTCTACAATTGTTAAATCTGATGGTGGGATGAAACTTGATGATATCATTGTATTGTCATTTCAACGATTCCTTTCCATGAGTTCAAACAATGAAAATGTCGTTGATGTATTTGGTGCACAGCGTTGGTCAGAACTCCTCTGCAGCAAATCATTCTTGTTCACATTTGTGCATGAAAATATGGCATATTGGGGTGAACATGTATTGTGCATAGCTATTTTGTTTGTCTGAATGAAGAGCTGATTGTCAAAGGTGATGTAATTGCTGTTGAAGATGAAGTGGATGATTGGAGGTTGCGGTTTGGAAATTTGGCAGTTGTGGGTGTTGAATTCTGAGGCTGTTAGGCAATGCTGTCGTTGTAGGGGTTCCTTGTGTCGAGAGTCAAAGTATTCATGGTGACAAGGAATGTTTCTGGTTCGACTGGTCCATGGGTGCCGTGATGTCGCTGCTCCTTTAACAAGATTGTGCAGTAGTTGTTGTTTGGTTTCAAAGCGGCGAAGAGACGTACTGTTGAGAGGTCTGACTTGAAGGGTTTTAGGGTCAATTTGATTATAGCTAACAGATACTGCCTCACCAAGCATAAACTGATAGCCAACTTACATACCAGAAAGATAGCCTCAACCACGATCTTGGTTCATGTCACGCTACATGTAACTCCAATGCACTGATCTGTATTTGAAAAATCTCCTTTATGGTTCCATTTTGACACAACCACCTGGATAACTTGTTATGGTCTCTCTACCTTAATCAGTTTGTATAGTTTTGGATTAATTGTTACTTGGGTTCGACCCTCGTCATGTGACTGATATACTTACCATGTTGTTCCAGCCATTTGGATTGTCTGCAATACAACCTTATTTTTGTCTTGGTGTAATTATTTGTCTACGTCAATTAATTGGATCACAGGTCATCCCTTCACTTGGCGTTCAGCTGTTGATACTTGACTCACACGGTCTGATGCTGTTAATCTCCTACAATGAATTTTTATTTAGCTTGCCGATGGCCCACCGACACAACTAGTGTTATGTTTTGTCACTCTTGATTACTTGGAATTGTCCTGTAATTATCTACGCGCCTGCAATTTCTGTGTCTGCCTGCCCCCCTCCACGTAATGTGCAATCAATATCAAAGATTTGAATGACAAGTTACAAGGCATGATTAGTCCATTTACAGAACACACTAAAATAGGAGGTATCATCGGCAGTGAGGAAGGTGATAAGAAATTGCAGCAGGACCTTTATCAGCTGGCGAAATGAGCCCAGAAATGGCAAATGGCGTTTAATTTAGATAAATGTGAATTCTTACATTTTGGAAAGTCAAATCAAGCTAGGAGCTGCATGGTGATTTGTCAGGGATGAATAGGAGCAGTCGATCAGCGAGACCTTAGAGTTCAGGTTCACGTTCTCTGAAAGTGCAGTCACATAGACAGGGCAGTTAAGCAGGCTTTTGCCTTTCTGAGCATCATTAGTCAGGATCTTGAGTATAGATTTTATGAAGATATGTTAGTTACACAGGACGGTAGTGAGGCTGTACTTGGAGTATTGTGTTCAGTTTTGTTCATCTTGTTATATGAAGGATGTCATTAAACAGGAAAGAGTGCAAACTAAATTTAAAGGGATGTTGCCTGTCCCCAAGGTATGCGTTATTTGGAGAGATTGGACAAGCTAGGACCTTTGTCTTCAGAGCACAGGATACTGAGAGGGGATCTTACGGAAGTGCAAAAGATCATGGCATGGAAGAGGTAAATGCAATCAGTCTTTTACCCACAGTGTAGGCAGCATCAGCTCAATGTTAGAGGCGAAAACATAAAAGGGAACCTGAGGAGCAATCAGAAGATGTGGTGTATATGGAATGAGCTACCCGTGAAAGTGATTGGGGCTGGTACATTAATGACATTTAAAAGGCATTTGAACAAATACATAGATAGGAAAGATTAGAAGCATATGGGTCAAATACTGTAAAGTGTGATCACTGTTGATGGGTATTTTGTGAGCACGTATCAGTTTGGGCCAAATGGCCTGTCTCTGTGCAGTAGGACTTATGACACTGTGAAAGTTTCTGATTTCAAATAAACGTACTGGACTATAAACTGGTGCCATGAGACTTCTGATTTTTTTTTTACAATACTGCGCCATGTACACTTACGTATAGTATTAAATGTGCATCATATGGACGTGCTGTCCTCTTTTCTGTACAGAAAGAAAATAGGAACGCAGGGGCAAAGCTATGTGAAAACACAAGTGGCAACGCTCATCATACATGTCTGAACAGGGTTCAGTTTGAAATGACCTTAATCTATCGTGCATTTGAGAGTGATCGGGTAAGTAGATCACAGTCCTCTCAATGATTATCCCCTCAAATGCCTTTCGAATATTTGATTTGATTTGATTTAATTATTGTCACATTTACAGAGACACTGTGGAAAGTAATGTTTTGTGTGTTATGCAGACAAATCATACCTGACATGGTACATCAAAGTAATTGATCAGATTGCGGAAAATAGTGTTACAGCCACAGAGAAAGTGCAGAGAAAGACCAACAGTAATAGCTGAGAGGTTTTCTCGTCAGTCTGACCACGACAGACAAGAAGGTGGTTTTGACTTTGTTATTTAAAATGATCATTGCTGATGCGTCAGTCTACCTGTCCTCTTCCCTATGCATTTCTACCTGTAACTCCTTGATTCTCCAAATGATCAAGAACGTATCAATCTCAGCCTTAAATATAGACATGCATTCTGCCCTGCCCCCTCCCTTCCCAACCATACCTTTCCATAGCTAGAATCTGAATACTAGAAAAAAAAATCCTCCTCTGCTCAGTCTTGAATTGGCAACCCTTTATTTTGACACAGTTCTCGCTGGTTTTAGACTCTCCCCTGAGTCCTGCCAATATCTTTTGTTTTGCAGCTTTTTTGTAATCTTTCTCCATTGAAATAATACTCTTTGCTCCCCCTTCCAAAATGAAAAACAAAACTTTACATTGCTCAACATTATACTTTATGGCCCAATTTTTGTCCATTTATTTAAAGTATTAAAGTCTCTCAGCAAACTGTGTATTTCTCTCCCACAGTCTGTACTTCCATCTGTTTGTCTTTTGCAAATTTGACTGCAGCGCATTCACTTCCTTCCTCTAAGTCATCAACATATATTGTGTGGCATATCCCTGGTCCCGGGTCACTAACCTGAAAAGGAAACGCTTAACACCACTCGCTTTTTTTTCTCCATCAGCCACTTCTTTATTCATGCCAATATACAAACGTGTGCTCGACAAGAAAAACGCTATCTCCAGTTTATGCCACCCTCCCCTGAATCAAACTGGGTATGTAAAGATCCGGAAGACAGGATTTTTTTTTGCCATCTCCAGTGCCATGTCTATGTTCAGCACAAAGTTAGTATTTTTCTCGACTCTGCATTCTTTGTCAATCCCATGCCCGAATACCCATTTTTACTTCTTCAAAATTAATTCAGGACGAGGCCTCAAACTGTGGTAACTTTCTGGAAATCAAATCTCAGTCTTCGTTCCAGAGTTGGCACAATTCTCTTTTAAAGTACACAAAATTCTCCAAATTTCCTCAGGTTTGGCCCCAGATTATGTGCAAAATTAGACTGGGTTTCTGTACTAAGCAAGCGTTACTATTGATTACAACTAAATGTCTATGTCACTTTTTGCGAACCTTTGAAAATTATGGACTGAAGTGCGGAAGAATTGTTTTACACGGGTTGCTGTGTATTGTTAAAGGTAAATACTGTAACATTTCAAGGCAAGCATCATTAAAATGTGGGAGGAGGTGTTGATGACAAACTATATCACACACGAATTCCTCTCATGTTTTGAATTCCACCAGGATCTAATGAAACTGTGCGCGCCTTGTGGCTTCTTCTATGTTTTGGAAGAGGAAGTTCTTGCAGACGAAAACTCTCCAATTTACAGTGTACAAAACCAGCATTTCACGGTACGATTCAATCGCACTATGCTCCAGAGTTAACAAATTCATGCTGATGAAAACCCCTCAGTGTACAGTGCAAATAATCAGCATTTCACGGCACTGTGCATTAACGCTCTGGTTCAGAGTTAACTAATTGGTACAGATGAAAGCTTTACAATATACAGTGTAAATAATCATCATGTAACTGTACGATTCATTCACACGATCATGTAGAGTTTACAATTCCTCCCTGATGAAAATGCTTCAAGTTACAGTCGAAATAACCGGCAATTAATGATATTAATAATTCACACGATTTACAGAATTTACACATTTGGGGCTATTGCATGGATATAAGAAGTTGGGGGAGGGAGTACTTTCATTATCGATTTACTATGGCAAACTCACCAAGTACCTTTGCAAATCATTCAAAAATGACAAAAATGGATAGCGGTAAAATATATTTACGTTTCTGAATGGGAAAGGGAGGCAACAGTTTTCCTTTGAATATTCAGTGTGAATTAACGAGGTTGGAAATGAACAGGTCTGTGAACGAAAACTTTAAATGTAACCCTGAAAATGCTGAGCTCAGTTCCGTAGGCTAAGAATCAATCCCATCCCCAAGACCCTCTTCCCAAAAAAAGCAGGGTAAGGAGGATGAAGGTGGAATGCATTGCAGGAGCATGATGACTGTCAATACGTTCCATACAAAAAGCTTCTGCTCTGCCGCAAAACTCCCAATCATTCTTTTTGACAAGAGGTATGTAAAAACAAGACAATACTGGGATAGATTGGAAAGATTGTCGCAGGTCGGAGCTCAAAATCTAATTGTGGAAGATAAATTGACTCTCAACACGGAATCTTATTGGCAGCATTCACTGCAGGTGTAGGAACCGTTAAGATACTATATACTTAGTATGATTTAACGATTCGATTTGAGTGCCCCGTTCCAAATATAATCATCGTATTTTTGCTGTTGAACAGGGAACATTTCCTAGAGCAAGTCGCATTTGCAGCAGGGGTAATGTTGTGGCGAAGAAGATGAGAAAGTACATGAAGAAAAAGAAAGGTAGAGTGAATCATTGTTTCCAAATAAACAAAAGAAGTCTGAAACATTGAGTCTGGGAATCTGCTTCTGAAAAACAAAAGGAAGTGAATGTTGTGTGAAAGAAAGAGAGGATGACAGAAATATGGAAAGAGTACAGAGAACGAGGGACCGCCTTTCTGACTGATGTGCTCCCTCAGTACTGGCTATCTGAATGCAAGGCGTCCGCGTTACTTCTCTGATGGCTACACACTCAATGTGCTGGCTATTCAACTGCCATGTTCCCTCGTTATGCCTATCTGACTGCGACACTCCCAAAGTTCTGCCTGATTCATATTAGCACTATCTCAATCCTGGCTTTCTGGTTGTAGCACTCCCTCATTACTGTTGAATAACTGCAGTTCTTGTTCGGTTTTGCGTGTCTGACTATGCAGCGTAGCACTTCCTCAGCACTGAGTCTCCAAAAGACCAGAAATCCCACATCAGTCAGGTCTAATAATATCTGATTATACCTTGCACATGCATTTATGTGTGGCCACTCACATACATTTTTCTTCTCATCAACCCGTCGAAGCTCTATCAGTTTCTCTGTCTGCAGCGTCTCAGGTCCTTTTTACATTGATTACATAATCCACCCACCCATGTTCATGCATTTGTTTTTCATATACATTGTATACTTCATTGCTTCTCATTTTTTCTATATTTTCTTTCCAATTGGAAACGTCTTACTGGCTTTTCTTTTACCAAAATATTATTTTCCACAATCTGTTTACTACTGAAAAAATATCACTGTGTCCCTTTGATTGGCTTTATCACTCGATGTTTAAGATTTAATTTATGTGTTCAAATTTCATTTATCTCTGTTAGGAAATCACACATTTCAATTCTACCACATAAATATTCAGTTAGAATCGCTTTTTGTAAATCACCAATCATCAGTCTTCTTTTTTCCCATAAAGGCATAAAACGTCATAGAATCATTGATTCATTACTCGTTGTGAGGTTTTGATATGGTTTAATATCACTCACTTTACAGTTTCAATTTGTGCTATCAGTTTGTGATTCTTGGTCGGCCTGTCTCGAAAACGTTTTAATGATTCGCTTTAAAGCATTTTTGTAGTTGTTGTTCTCACTCTGAAATGATTATTAAAATACTGATAAATTTGACATTTTGTTTATTATTTTAGGTCTACTAATTGAAGATTGTCCAAATCGGTACAATAGAATGTCGAGTCAAAGGACAAGTGCCAATTACAGCGACATCCAACAACCTACAATAAGCAAATAGATTCTCTCTTGGTATCTATTTTAAATCTGAATATTTCAGTTCTTTCAAGATCTGGAGAGATAATACGTAAATGCTTGCTTCCAATATTCCAATATGGATCAGAATGCCTATTACCCATCTAACGTACAACAAATTATGCGAAAAAGACGTCCCTTCTGAATCACAATATGCATGCCTACAAACTTTGCGGGGTCTGTCAGGATGAACCTTTTAAAACCATGTCCTTGGAAATGCTACAACTTTCATTGTGGTTTTCCACGTTTAAGAGACTTTGAAATAACTAAGATAATTTAAGTGGGGTTTGGAGAAGGGTACTGTTTGGATTAGTGCATTATGTAGTTGGCATTTAAAGGTGCAAGATGCCAGGTTGGTGATGATGTGGAATACTAAGTGAATGACACACACAAAATAAAAATCACATGTACATTGGGTGACAGTGTGAGCTTTTTCATGTGCCAAGCCATCATGTGGTCTATTTTGCGAGCTTACCAGGCGTACACTCGGAGGAGAGGACAGCGAGATCAGTTTGTGCATCAATGTGGGTGAAATATTAGTGTCAATGACTAGTGATGAGGACACGTCCTTAGTTATTCCAAATGAAGAGTGGTTCTACGCTCTCTCACCTTTGTTAGGCCGAGTGTTTATGTAACTGACTATACTCAAAAGTCTGTACCATTGACTGATAATTGGGACATTCTTTGAATCGGTCATGATGTAGATAATTGTCTGTGAGAAATTTAAAGTTCTTGGGTAATTTTCTTCCATAGTGCATCAGGACTTTTGAGAGTAATCAAATTTTTGTCGTAAAGTACAGTCTCCAATTGTCTCAAAGACGGGTAATCCTGCCACGTGTGTCGACACATTGTAGCATGTACTCGCCTTAAAACCATCCAAAATTCTCCAAATTCTTAACGATTTTCATAAAACACGAAACAAATAGTTGGTATGTACTATATTTCTATCCAACAAGCAATAACGGGCATAACAAACTTCACAGTTTCTCTTGTTTCTTCTTAACTTTCAACTGTGTCAAATTTGAAATTTTTTATATCTCACTGTATTTCCCTCATTGAATAAATTTCCAAACGAGGCATTGTCTTTTGGTGTAATGGTAGTTCTCCATCTCTAACTAGGAGATCTATTTTAAAATCCCATGTAGTCCAGATTAGTTTAATGGCATCTCTAAGCAGCGTGATTAGAAAATATATTGAGTATAACCTTGGGTTTCATCGAATTCCCATCGATTGTTTGAGGTGGGTAAACCTCTCAACCGTTCGTGGCTGAGTACTTCAAATGTCATAACATTCAAGGGTGGTGGCCAAATTCTGCGAAGTGGGACAAATGCAAAATGAGAGCAGTTTTCTTTTATTAGTGCATAGTGTGCTAAATATCCTCTTGTGTATGATTCTATAATACATTGATTCTAGGCTGTGCAAACACTGAGAAACATTTCAAACGAATTGAATACAAATGCCTGCATTGTTGAAGTTTAGCACATCTCATAACAGAGACAGCTGCATGTGTTTATCCATTTCAAATATCATCTCTGCTGCATGATGAGTATAAATTCTTAGCTGTAAGATTCCGTTGCAGGCAAAATAACTGATTCCTGAAGAAGGGCTTATGCCCGAAACGTCGATTCTCCTGCTCCTTGGATGCTGCCTAACCTGCTGCGCTTTTCCAGCAACACATTTTTCAGCTCTGATCTCCAGCATCTTCGTCCTCACTTCCTCCAAAATAACTCAGGTGTCAGATTGAACAAACGAGAATGGATTATCTCCTCCAATTGAGCACACGTCACTTTACATGATCCTCATTCTATTTACTAATGAGGAATCTTGTTCATTCGAGACATCTCCTCCTACTTTCAGGACAATGTTCGAAATTGGGAACGTGATCGATGGATTGATTTCTGACCAAATGTATTAAGATTGTAAACCAGTTCAACACCAGCAGACATTCTGAATTCCTCTCATGCCGAACGACCTGACATTAGTGCTATAATGTATCATTTCACCTTGTATTCCTTAAATTCAAACAAGCTACATTTGATGGGCTATCGTTACTCAAGGGAAAAAATGAGAAGAGAAGACGATAGGCACTTCAACTATATATTAGCCAACCAGAAAAATGTAAAAGATACAAAAAAAATACCTTTTTTTCACAGCCGAGGAAAAATAATTTCTGGAATAGAATAGAATGTTATGTATTTGAGAATTAACAATATTTTGCACGACTAGAATTTTCTTGTTCAACCTCTTTTTTGTTAAAGGACAACTCAGAATATACATCTAGGGAGTTTTTGCAAGCTCCTTCGCCTTTTTTCTGAATTTGTTTCCCTGCAGAAATGCATGGATTTTCAAAGAGCTTTCAAATACTTTAAGAAAACTCCAGGTTCAGTTACAAATAAGCATGATTTGGACGATTCCCTCGGTAATGATTAGGATGTGCCAATTTTGCACATGAGTGCAGGACATGAGTCAACCATAGTAACTCAAAACTGACTGATGCAGTGAACAACAAAATTTTGGATTTCTTCCACTTTTCCATTTCTGAGTTTCTAAGTCTCTCATTCCTTTGAACTCTGAGACCCATGTGAATTCTGTTAGCAAGTGCACGCCTTCTGATGGTTAAAGTATTAAACAAGAAAATTAGTGTGAACTGAAGCCAAGTGACCTAAACACTGTAAAGCCACAGAAAAAAAAAACATGATATTTTGTAGATAGCCTTAGTTTCGCGGGTGGTATCTAATGGATATCACACAAGAACTATAAAAACACTACATCGGACAAACTAGCAGGAAACTTGCCACCAAGATCCATGAACACCAACTGGCCACGAAAAGACACCACCTACTATCACTAGATCCCATACATACAGACAAAGATGGACACCATTCGAATAGCTTTTCACCAGGAAAACAGCTGGTTTCCCCTTTTGCACTTATTGTTGGTAATCTGTGCTGGGATGGAAAGGCTGAAGAGGAACTGAAAAGGACTCCATATTTTCCCACGCTTCAAATCCCCATACATTTAAATAGATAGGAAGGATGAACACATGGCTTGAGGGACGGTGTAGGAGGGAGTGGTTCAGATTTATGGGACATTGAGAACGGTTCTGGTGAAAGTGGAAGTATTACAAATTGGACTGTCTACACTTGAACCAGACTTGCACTAATGGTCTTGTGGAAGTTTTCGCTACTGCTATTGGGGAGGTTTAAACTAATTAGATTACATTAGATTAGATTACTTACAGTGTGGAAACAGGCCAACAAGTCCACACCGCCCCGCCAAAGCGCAACCCACCCATACCCTTACACGTACCCCTTACCTTAGGCTACGGGCAATTTAGCATGGCCAATTCACCTGACCTGCACATCTTTCGACTGTGGGAGGAAACCGGAGCACCCGGAGGAAACCCACGCAGACACGGGGAGAATGTGCAAACTCCACACAGTCAGTCGCCTGAGGCGGGAATTGAACCCGGGTCTCTGGCGCTGTGAGGCAGCAGTGCTAACCACTGGGAAATAAAATGGTGTGGGGGGGTGGGGGGTGGGGAGGAGTTGTACTGCTGGTCACGGCTGTCCTAAAGGAGGACAATATGGAGGACTTGAGCAATGAATCATTATGGGTGGAGCTGAGAAATAAGAAGGGTGAATTTACATTGGTGGGGCTGTAGCGTGAGGTAGAAGATCCAATAGGACATCAGATTATGAAAGATGTAGAGGCAACAGGGTGGTGATGATGGGAGATTTTATTTTTACCAACATTGACTGGGATACACTTAGTGTCAGATCTCTGGATGGGGCAAAGTTTGTAAACAGCATCCATGAGAGTTTTCTACAGCAGTAAGTTACTAGTCCTACAAGGGAAGTGGCCATATTGAAACTGGTGTTGGAGAATGAGCCTGGCCAGGTTGTAAAAGTTGCATTGGGGGATTTCTTTGGGAATAGTGACCACAATTCTGTAAGTTTTACAATACTCATAGACAGATATTCCAGATAGGGGACGAATACTAAGTTGGGCCAATGCCAATTACATCAAAATTTGGCATGAAATAGGGATTGTCCACATTTGGTATGTGGGAGGCTTTCTAAGATAAGTTGAAGACAGTGCAGGATGGGCATGTCCCTTTGAAAACGAGGGATAGGAAAGGCAAGATTCGTGAACCATGGATGATAGGAGAAATCGTTCGACTAGCCAAAAGGAAAAGGAAAGCGCACATAAAGTCCAGGCAACTAAAAACAGAATGGAACTTTATTGCTGGAACAGCACAGCAGGTCAGGCAGCATCCAGGGAACAGGAGATTCGACGTTTCGGGCACAGGCCCTTCTTCAGGAATGAGCAGAGAGTGTTCAGCAGGAGAAGATAAAAGGTAGGGAGGAGGGACTTGGAGGAGGGGCGTTGGAAATGTGATAGGTGGAAAGAGGTCAAGGTGAGGGTGATAGGTCGGAGTAGGATGGAGGCGGAGAGGTCAAGAAGAAGACTGCAGGTCAGGAAGGCGGTGCCGGGCTGGAGGGATTCGGCTGAGACAAGGTGGGGGGAGGGGGGATGTAGAAACTGGTGAAGTCCAAGTTCATCCCCTGTGGTTGGAGGGTTCCCAGTCGGAAGATAAGACGCTCCTCCTCCGACCGTCGCGTTGTTGTGGTTTGGCGGTGGATGAGTCCAATGACCTGCATATCCTCGGTGGAGTGGGAGGGGGAGTTGAAATGCTGTGCTACAGGGTGGTTGGGTTGGTTCGTCCGGGTGGCCTCTGGGCCACCCGGACGAACCAACCCAACCACCCTGTAGCACAGCATTTCACCTCCCCCTCCCACTCCACCGAGGATATGCAGGTCATTGGACTCATCCACCGCCAAACCACAACAACGTGACGGTCAGAGGAGGAGCGTCTTATCTTCCGACTGGGAACCCTCCAACCACAGGGGATGAACTTGGACTTCACCAGTTTCTTCATCCCCCCTCCCCCCACCTTGTCTCAGCCGAATCCCTCCAGCCCGGCACCGCCTTCCTGACCTGCAGTCTTCTTCTTGACCTCTCCGCCTCCATCCTACTCCGACCTATCACCCTCACCTTGACCTCTTTCCACCTATCACATTTCCAACGCCCCTCCTCCAAGTCCCTCCTCCCTACCTTTTATCTTCTCCTGCTGAACACTCTCTGCTCATTCCTGAAGAAGGGCCTGTGCCCGAAACGTCGAATCTCCTGTTCCCTGGATGCTGCCTGACCTGCTGTGCTGTTCCAGCAATAAAGTTTCAACTTTGATCTCCAGCATCTGCAGACCTCACTTTCTCCTTAAAAACAGAATGGACCTTGTAGGAATATCGGGAGATTAGGATCATTCTTAAAAGAGGAATCAAACGGGCTAAAAGGGGTCCAGAAATAGCTTTGGCGAGCAGAATTAGGGAGAATCCCAAGACATTTTATTCTTATATAAGAAGCAAGAAGGTTCCCCCAGAAAAGGTTGGTCCATTAAAGGATTAGGAAGGAAGGTTGTGAGACAAAACTGAGAAATTGGTGAGATTCTCAATGATTACTTGGCATCAGTGTTCACTGAGAAACAGGAGGTGATAAATGCTGAGATTAGAGGTAGAAGTTTGTTTATTCTGGATCAGGTTGACATAAGGAGGGAAGATTTGTTGGGTAGCCGAGAGGATACTAAGATGGACAAATCCCCAGCACCAGAAGGGATCTATCCCAAGTTGCTGAGATAGAGCGAGAGAGGAAATATCTGGGGCCCACCAGCTATCTTTGTAGAATCCTTAAACACAGGTGAGGTGTCGGATGTCTGGAAGGTTGTTCATGTGTCCCACTGCACAAGAAAGTTAGTAGGAATATTCTAGGTAACTACAGACCGGTGAGCGTGACGTCAGCAGTGGGAAAGTTGCTGGAGAAGGTACTGAAGAGATAATATCTATCTATACTTGGAAATGAATGGGCTTATCAGTGATAGGCAACATGGTTTTGTGCGGGGTAGATCGCCAACTTAATAGAGTTCTTTGAGGAAGTGACCAAGTTGATAGATGAGGGAAGTGGGATGTCATATACATTGAATTCAGTAAGGCGTTTGATAAGGTTCACACTGGTAAAGTAATGGAGAAAGTCAAGTCACGTGGTATGCAGGGTGTTCTAGCTAAGTGGATAAAGAACTGGTTGAGCAACAGGAGACAGAGAGTAGTAGTTGAAAGGAGATTCTCGAAGTGGAGAAAGGTGACCAGCGTTGTTCTACATGGATCAGTGCTGGGTCTGCTGTTGTTTCTAATAGACATAAGTGATCCGGAAGAGAGCATTGTTGGTTTGATCAGTAAGTTTACAGATGACAGGAAGATCAGTGGAGTAGCAGAAAGCATGGGGACTATCAAAGAGTACAAAAGGATATAGATAGAAGGGAGAGTTTGGCGGAGACGTGGCAGATGGAGTTCAATCCAGGGAAATATGAGGGGATGCATTTGTGATAGATACAGAGCAGGTATCGGAGGTAAGTTCTTTACTCAGAAAGTAGCAACAGTATGGAATGCTTTGCCTGCAATGTTAGTAGATTCGCCAACTTTAAGTACATTTAAGTCGCCATTGGACAAGCATATGGATGTACATGGAATAGTGTAGGTTAGATGGCTTTCAGATTGGTATGACAGATCGGCGCATCATTGAGGGCCGAAGGGTCTCTACTGCACAGTAATGTTCTATGTTCTATGTCCTATTTTAGGACGTTTAATTCTAGAGCGAACGATGCTGTAAACGGAAGAGCCTTGGGAAAAGTTGTGAGCAGAGAGATCTGGGAGTTCACGTCCATTGTACTCCGAAGGTGGCTCCACAGGTGGATAGAGCGGTGTAGAAGGCATATGGTATGCTTGCCTTCATCGGACTGTGTATTGAGTATCAGAGCTGGCAGGTCATGTTAAAATTGTACAGGATTTTGGTTCGGCCGCATTCAAAATACTGTATACAGTTCTGGTCGGCACATTACCAAAAGGATGTGGATGCTTTGGAGAGGGTGCAGAGAAGGTTTACAAGGATATTACCTGGTATGGAAAGTGCTCGCTATGAAGAGCGGTTGAGTTGGTTAGGATTGTTTTCGTTAGCAAAAAAGGAGATGGGAGGGGGGGGACCTGATTGAGGTTTACAAAATCGGTACAGACAGGGTTGATAGAGATAAGCTTTTTCCCAGGGTCAGGGATTCAGAAACGAGAGGTCACGGGTTCAAGGTGAGAGGGGAAAAGTTTAACGTGTGTGTACACTGCAACAGCTTTACACAGAGGGTGGTCGGTGCCTGGAACGCGTTGCCAGCAGAAGTAGGAGAGGTAGGCACGGTAGATTTATTTAAGGTGCGTCTGAACAGATGCATGAATAGTTGAGGAGCAGAGGGATACAGATGCTTAGGTATTGGGCGATAGGTTAGGGCAGTGGATTTGGATCGGATCAGGTTTGGATGGCTGAAGGGCCTGTTCCTGGGCTGTAAATTTTCTTTATTCTTTGTTCTTCGTTCTAATCTCCTGAGTTTGCAGTCCTCACTTTTGTCTTTCTGTTTAAATATGTGCAAGCACTGCCTAGTTTCAACGAGAAGGATTAGGAGCTTTTTTTTCATTTCATTTGAGACAAAGTCTCGGAATAATTTTGTCATTTCAATTGAGCAATTGACTATGTGACCATTGAGCCTTTGACCATGTGGATATTGTTGTTGCACACAAAGTTGATAAACCGAGCTAGTAATGTAATGGCAACACTCTCAACGTAATATTTGGGCAGTAGAAAGAGTTGAGAAATGCTATCTTAAGTGTATATGAGCTCGCATGAGACGATGAAGCCAATTTTTAAGAACACAAAGGAGAAGTATTTGCCAAATGTATTATAGTTTGAAGGATCAACCAAAGTATTTTTGATGTTTGGATAAGATCATTCAAATGCAAATCAAACACTTGACGTTCTTCGAAAGATGGTTACTTTGGACGAGTTTCTGAGAGATGGAAATTGGGGAAAAGAGAAATCCTCGGGTGGTAAAGGAAAAGGAGATCTCATTGAAGTCTGCACGAAGAGTTTGCCACATGGCTGAAAGAAAAGCTATGAAGGGGGAAAGAGAATTAAAAGAAAACGCAAATGGTTTCATTGCTACCAAATAGGCCACAAGAAGTCATAGGGCTGATAGTTCAGAGAAAGCACTGCGAAGATGGATGTGAGCAAACATGATACTGTCGAAGTTGCAAAAGAAAGTACAGTGGAAGCGAAAAACATCTGCACCTGAACGTTTAACCTGATCATGGATTGTTGGATAAGAAAATCGCAGATCTCTTTAAAACTTTAATTGTGAGTGTACGGTTTACTCTAATATGTCAGGAGGAGAAGGCAAAGAAATTAAAATTTTAAGAGATATGGTAACAAGTCGATCTTTGTTGGTGAGAAATTGGGAGAAGCATATTCAGAAGGACATTTGCCCGAAATGAAGTGGAATTCATGATGAGATGAAAAATGGTCAATTGTATAAAATAGGGAAGCAAGTCGTGTGAAAGCAGTCAAGTGATTTTAGGAATAATATGGCAATTCTCGATTCCAAGAATCCAAGTTATCCTCGGTCACGATATAGTTGGATCACAGGTAGGAATAAAGCCTACTGTTGTTGAAAAGTGAGTAGAAAATCAGGCAACTGAGGTGTTATAAGAAGTATACCCTGGATTTCCTTTTTCCTGACTGTGTGTGATCAAGATCTGAAAGCCACTGGCTGAAGCAGGGAAATAAAACAAAGAATGAAGATAAGGAGGTTGAAGTGGAATTATTAGAGATCATGTTGTATCAAATAGTTGTGGAAAGAAAGAACTGAGAAGTGGAAATTAACTGAATTGCAACAGAAAGATGAAAAACTACAGCAGTCATATCCAAAAAAGCATACACTGAAGAATTTGTATGTATCCTAGAACGTTCCTGCCTTATGCTCCTCTTGCAGGATGTGGGAGGTAAGGTTCACCACGGGTATCCCCGCTACTTCGCCTGGGAGAAGTGCATCCAACTCCAATTCCTCACAGGCCGCATTTGGGAATAAGAGCTGCAGCCAGATGAAATTGACATATTTCGGGAGGCTGAGGGAATGATAGAGAAGAGGTCAAGGGAGGTAGTCACACCTCAGTTACAGGATATAGATAGCTGGGTGACCATCAGGAGAAGAAAAGCGAGCAGACAAACCGTGCCATTACCTTCAATCATATGTCTGCTGTTTTGAATATATTTGGGGAGGATAACCTACCAGAGGAAAGCCACAACGGCCAGGTTTCTGGCTCGGAGTCTGGCTTTGTGACTGAAACGGGAAGCGGATAGGGGGAGAAGAGCAGAACGATAGTGATAAGAGATTCAATCATAAGAAGAACACACAGGAGATTCTGTGGCCGCGAATGAGACTCAAAATGTATTATGTTGCCTCCTGGGTGCCAATGTCAGGGATGTCTCACATCGAGTCTACCAGATTCTTAAGTGGTGTCGAACTGACAGAAATTTCGGTACACTTCAGTACCAAATTTTTAAGTTGGGAAAGTGATGAGGACCTGAAAACAGAATATGGCGAATTTGTTTGGAAAATAGAAGGCAGGGGAAACAAGATTCTACGACTCCTTGTATGCTGCCTGAACTGCTGTGCTTTCCAGACACAGATTTTTCGATGAAGAAAGTACAAAGATCTACTGGGTGTTTTTTCAAGAAAGTTGAATGATCATCATTGGAGATATTACATGTTTCCAATGGAAGCATTGAGCACGGTGTTGGTGTTGAAACCTTTCAACACTTATATTGCCTGTAATCTGTCCGATTCAATTGTATATACTGATCATATACTCTGAACGTTTTTGGAGAAGCTTAAATACAAAAATTGCAGACTGCTACATGGTGATTATTATTGCAGCAGTTCAAATTGAAAATTATACATGTACCAGGATGAGCGAACGTGCAATGACCAAAGCATTTTCGTGCCTTTGGTGAAAAAAGACGGGGAAGTTCGATGACAGGGATCAAGAAAAGACTGAAACAGATTGATCTAGTGAATGTTAGCAGGCTTAGCGTCAATGCACTGTAAACATATTGTAGTGCCTGGATAGAGTAAGCAAAGTAGTTTTACAAATGCAACCATCTTTGTGTATTGACTGTTCTTTTAAAGGTATGACGATGCTGGGAGGTCTTGGTTCCATTTAAATAGCCTGAATATTTGTGGCCACGTCTCACACATTAGGATTTATTTATTTTGTTTTTCTTTCAGTAGCAGCGGAAGGAATCTGTGGTCTCAACAGACTTGGAAACTTCAATGAATGTCTCCTCACTGCTGCTGTTATGTTATGGGGTAGACCCCTCAGCGAGTTGAAAACCAGCAACACAGAAATGCTTGATCCTGTGCAGTAATCTGTGAAAATTCGAGTGGCGGAGAACTCTTTAAAGAAAAAATTAACAACTTTATTTTTGAAGATTAACAAAGTATTTAACTAACAAGTATTTACAACTTCTTCCTCTAACACGTAAGACAATAAAACCACAGAACTAGGAGTTGAACCAAGGCCATTCGGCACATCCAGTCCACTCTGCCACTCAATCATGGCTGATGGCATTGCAACGCTACTTATCTGCACTCTCCCCATATTGCTTAATTCCTTGCGAGATTAAGAATTTATCAATCTTTGTGTTAGAACATAGAACATAGAAGAATACAGCCCTTCGGCCCTCGATGTTGCGCCGATCCAAGCCCACCTAACCTACACTAGCCCACTATCCTCCATATGCCTATCCAATGCCCGCTTAAATGCCCATAAAGAGGGAGAGTCCACCACTGCTACTGGCAGGGCATTCCACGAACTCACGACTCGCTGAGTAAAGAACCTACCCCTAACATCTGTCCTATACCAACCACCCCGTTGAATACATTTAACTTCCCAGCCTCCACTGCGTTGCATGGCAATGAATTCCAAACGCCCACTTCTCTCTAGCTGAGGAAGTGTTTCCTTATTTCCATTCTAAATTGACACCCACTCATTCTAAGGCAGTGTCCACGCATCCAAGTATCCCAGCCTGATGGAAACAGTTTCCCAGTGTTCACCCTTTCTAAGCCATACATTATTTTTTACGTTTCTAATAGATCTCCCCTCAATCCTCTAAACTCTAATGAATACCATCCCATGATCCTCGGCCGTTCATCGTACGTTAGGCTGACCATTTCAGGGATCATCTATGTGAATCTCCACGAGACACGCCAGTGCCATTATGTCCTTCCTGATGTGTGGGTACAATACTGGGCCGAGTATTCTAAATGGGGCCTTACCAGAGCTTTGTAAAGACTCAGTTCCACATCATTGTGTTTATATTGCAACCCTCCAGAGATAAATGTCAATATTATAATTACTTTCTTAACCCGTGACTCAACCTGCAAGTCAAACTTTGGAGAATGATGTACTAACACTCCGAGATCCCTTTGTGCTTTGGCTTTATGAATTTTCTCACTGTTTAGAAAATAGTCTAAGACTGTGTTGTTTTTTCCAAAGTTAAAGGCCTCACAATTGCTCACATTCAATTTCATCAGCCATTTATTGGACCACTTTTTTAAACTCAAAATATATGTAGCCTCCCCAGTTTCTCAGAACTACCTGCCTGTCCTCCGAACTTCGTATCATCGGCGAACGTCGCCAGATTGCCGCCAGTCCCCTCGTCTAGATCATTGATATATAAAGTGAACAACCTGTTATCCCACCTCCTGCCTTCTTTCAGACAGCCAATCGTCAATCCATGCCAGTATCTCACCTCGAACACTATGTTCCCTCACCTTACTCAGCAGACTCCCCTGAGGCACCTTATCAAAAGCCTTTTGGAAGTATAGGTAGATAAAATCCACTGGGTTTCCCTGGTCTAACCTAATTGTTACGTCTTGAAAGAATTATCTTTTTTCTTCCCTTCTATAACACTAATCCAATAATACACCTGAATAGGTTTCACAAAACAAAACTTCATATCTCAAAACGAGGCAGCTTTCGGTTCTTTACTGTATTCCTGTCTTCTTTTCTTCCTCTTGTGGATTCTGCTTCACAAGTTACTGTTCGATAAAGTTACTTTTAATCGAGTTATTTTTCGGACAGTGTCCACTCGCTGGCTGGGCAGTTCTCTTCCCAACTGTTCAATTTTCACTGGTCTTATAACCACAAAGCATCAGATTGTACCATTGGCTTTTAAGATTGTCAAAATACTAAATTCAAACTTGGTTGGATTTGTTATTTTTGCGGTATAAACTAAACTGATTGGACGAATTCGAGTTTGATTTTTGGCTTATAGCAACTCAGCCAGTGCCAATTGTTCAGAATCTAATGTTACTTTTTAAATTATGTAGCACTCGCTGTGCTTGCCAAATCCTTCACTCTCTTCAAGATACAATATGCTTCTTCACCTTCATAACACTACTGTGACAAAATAGTTTCTTACTGTTCTTTCCTCCCAGAGTGGATAATGGCATGTGTGAAACTGTGTCTGAGTTATGCTTTTTGACAAAGTTTGTGTTTTTGGGATGTTGCTATGTTGGAACAATTAATTAGTGTTAGTTACAATATTTATTATATAGTCAAGTTTTCCAGTCGAGTTAATTTACTTTAAACTCCTTTTCCCTTTGTTCTATTTTGTCCAGAGTGTTTAAGTAAATTGTGTTTTCCTAAATGTCGAGTAATTTGAACAGTTCAAAAGTATCTGGAACTGTCACTTCTTATTTGTCTTTAATAATAAAAAGATAGGACCTCGTTCACTTGCTAAAATCATTTTGAGGCCGTCTGATATAATCCATAAAAGTGTGTCACTACTTTCTCACCATCTGCCACGTGCAGGACCAATGTCTAGAATCATACAGAGCGGATCCACGCTGATTTCTGGGTGCACAATCGGATTTTTAAGATGGCACCATTATCAGCAAGTCCGTTCATTTCAGAATCTCTGTTGAATGGCGAGACACCATACGGTTTGCATGTCGTATGATGTGGCGGAAATACAACTTGATTCCTTCTGCGAGAATTTCAATGGCAATTGACGCAGAATTTTGCTCGATCCCCTCTGCGTCACTTTGAAAATCACTCACTCAAAATTGACCTGACTCATACTTCTTCAGAAAAAGTCTCAGCCAAGACTTTAATCGCTTCACCCAAGATAATCTCTTGTGAACGTTCTGCTGCCATCTCTTATTCAAGCGTGCAACTTTACATCTTAAATGCAGAGTTCTCTGGATGTTCCGAACCAGCTATTGGTCACCCTACAGACATGTCTCAGTAATGATCATCAAATCATACGCTTTACCCTCAATTTGTTGATTAAAGCCACAAAAGTTTCCTTTCAGAATATAGCACACATTCATTTAGAAACCGTTTCATTTAACTTTTAAGACCATTCTTTCTCCAGTTTTACATTTATTTACCATTTTATCTAGTCATGAAGCAGATTGACATCACTGTTCTCATAGAATCCTCGCCTGTTGACTTTGTCAAAGTTCCTGGGGACTCCCAGAGCTGGTGAAACACTGGCATTGGGCACTGCAAAGCTTCATCGTTGACTCCAGAAGCCAAGAGCTAAACAAGGCCAAAGAGATTCAAGGAATATCCAGCCACAGAACATTTTCTGGGTTTCTGTTCCTGATCATCTCTGAAACATACCTATTTGACATGGAAAACAAAGTGAATGAAGCAATAAGAGCTCCAACAGTACCGAATGCATTCTGCTTGTGGTACTTCACTGCCCAGCAAAAAGGGTACAAAGAGAGTCTCCGTGTACAATAAATCAGACCAAAGTTGGAGAAGGGCAGACAAGTCAGGAGTGTGCAAGGCTTATTCCGGCCCTCGGTCCTCACTGTACTCGTCAGAAGCTGCATCCATCAGCCATACCCTCTCGAGGATCTTTTTTTTGTTTTTGTCAAAACAATTGTAAATGCGCATGAATAATGATCATCATCCTTATTTTGACGGAACTGCCAAATTTACCTATTCTGCAGGGATGCTACATTGTTCTCAACCAAACTTTTGCATTTTTGTTAAATTAATTTTGTTTGCCATTCCGTTATGAAACTCATGGTGCAACCTTCGGCTCCCAAATCAAAGTCCATAACTTTTACGAATTTCTTTGCACCAGGCATTCTCCTTCCTGACCCTCTGTGTTAAGTCCTCAGATCAGTACATCTACTTACTCTTGTTTATTTAATGTTCTCTTGCTTGAGCCTGTGCAGCTTTCCCGAATTACCCCTTCGCCAGCCCGTTTGCTCCAATGCAGGTATGTTCTGATGTGCATTTGGTCCCAGCGCAGTAAATCCAGAATTATTCTGGCATCATACCTGTCTGTTTATGGTCATGCAGATTTGTCTCCTTTCCTGAGTGTGGATTGTCCAATGACGGATGCAGCTTAGCATTCAACGGCTTCAGTAAATACATCCTGTTGCCAGTGCTCTTTCAGTATTGTTAGATACTTTTAACACTTGACTGCAACGCAACATTGATAGCATTCAGAGTTGGGCTGCGAGGTGCAGATGGAATTCAACCTGCAAACTGTGAAGTGATTGATTTTTCAATGTTGAATTTGAATGCAGATTTCTAGGTTAAAGACCTGAAATTAGCAGCGTGGGGGAACAAAGAGATCTTTGTGTCCATGTTCATAGATTCCTCAAAACTGACACCCAAGATGTTAAGGTTGCTAAGAAGGCGTATGATTTGTTGGATTTCATTAGCAGCGGGATTGAGTTGAAGTGCCACAAGGTTACCCTGAAGCTCTTTAAAGACTACACTTGGAATATTGTGTTCAGTTATAGTCTCCCTATTAGAGGAGAGATATGGAAACTTTAGAGACAGTGCAGTGGAGTTTTACCAGGAGGTTGTTTCGACTGGAGGTCACATGTGATGAAGAATTCTTGAGGGAGATAGAGCTTTTCTCATTGGCTCGAAGATGTATGAGAGGTAACGTTATCAAGGCGTGCAAGATGATGAGAGGCATAGATAGAGTGTGGATAGCCAGAGACTTTTTTTAACTAGACACTGTCACAAGGGGGCATAACCTTAAGGTGTTTAGAGATGTCAGATGTTCTTTACACAGCAAGTGGTGGCTGTGTGGAATGCACTGCTAGAAATGGGACTACAATGAATTACTTTAGTGACATTCAAGCAACTCTTGGACACGCAAATGGATGACAGTAAAATGTAGGACATGAAAGATAGTTTGATCTGAGAGTACGATAAAATGTTGGTACAACATCGAGGGCTGAAGGTCTTGGACTGTTCTGTACTGTTCTATGTTCGATGATACACGTTTTGATTGGATTGTTTGCAGGCTTACTATACTAAAAGAAATGATAAATAAAATATGCTCACTGCAATGCAGAGCTTTTTAAATGATCCCATGAAAGTATACTGCTTGTGATGCCAGTTGATGTGATAGATTATTTAAAACAAAATCTCAGGAGCTTCGATATACTGGTCAAAGATCGTTCATTGATATAACCTTGGTTTTGTCCACAACAGAAAACATTCTAAGGCAGCATTCTAACTCAACGAGTATCCATCTCTATTCATCATAATGACAGGCCATTTCTCGTATTCAGAAATGTTGCATTGTTCATGTCGATAATTTCCGACCACATTTCATTAGAGCTTCCTTTGGTTTGCCAGGTTCCCTGTTTCCATGCATATATTTCCCTCAAACAGCTGAGGCACCGATCACAAAAGCAAAGAGCTGATGATGGATTCCTGTCCGGCATGTTCGAATTTGGTTTGGCCATTTCAGTAGTGTTGTGTGAAGTTCTGGTCAGCGCATGCTTACCAAGTTCTGATTGGAATCAGAGTGGATGCAGAGGAGGTTTACTAGGATTCTGCCAATCGAGAGTGCCTCATAAATGAAGATAGGTACATGAACATTGATTCACTTCGTTTTTGTGAGAAAGTCTGAAGGCAATAATGTTGAAGTGTTCAAAATTGTTATGGCAATACAGATGATGAGACATCTCCATGAAGATGGGGATCAATAACTAGAAGGCATGGAGTAGTTAATGTGATAACACTTACAGCCTAAATAAGAATTATGTCGATCATCCTAGGCCACCCTATTCCTATTTAAACCCTAGACCCCTTCCCCACTGGCATTCCTGATGAAGAGCTTATGCCCAATCATCGGCACTACGGGTTACACGAATGCTGCCTGACCTGTTATGCTTTGGCAGCACCGCACTTTTCGACTCTGATCTCCAGGATCTGCATTCCTCACCTTCTCCATAGAGGACAATTGGCTAAGTGACGGTAAATGGTGGAAAATCGAAGAAGTCCTTATATCTATCATTGTCAGCAGTCGTCAATAAGTGTGTCATAGCAACTGCTGACAGGGATTGGAAAAACATATCGTGTATTTTCCGTGCTGTAATACAGGCATGAACACATTTGTTTTTCTTTCAGCTACAAGTTCGAATAACGTGTAATTCACAGTATGAAAGTAAAATCTAAACAGAAGCAAAATGCCTGGGCACTTGAAGGGAAAAAGAAGACTTCCAACTCACTTCCACTAAGAAACGACACATAGAGTCCTACAGATGTACAGCAAGGAACCTTTCAGTCCAACACATCCATGCCGACCAGATATTCCAATCCAATCGAGTCCCAACTGCCAGCACCCGGCCCATATCCCTCCAAACCCTTCCTATTCATATACCCATTCAAATGCCTTTTAAATGTCGCAATTGTACCAGCCTCCACCAGTTCCTCTGGCAGCTCATTCCATAAACGTACCACCCTCTGTGAAAAAGTTGCCCCTTACGTCCCTTTTATATCTTTCCTTTCTCACTCTAAACCCATGCCCTCTAGTTCTGGACTCACCGACCGCTGGGAAAAGACTTTGGCTATTTACCCTATCCATGCCCCTTCTAATTTTGTCGACCTCCATAAGGTCAACCCTCAGCCTCCAACGCTCCAGGGAAAACAGTCCCAGCCTGTTCAGCCTCTCCCTATAGCTCAAATCCTCCAACCCCGGCAATATCTTTGTAAATCTTTTCTGAATTCCTTCACGTTTCACAACATCTTTCCGATAGGAAGGAGATCAGACTTGCACGCAGTATTCCAACAGTGGCCTAGCCAATATCCTGTACTGGGGCAACATGACCTCCCAAATGCTGTATTCAATACTCTGAACAATAAAAGAAAGTATTCCAAACGCCTTCCTCACTATCCTATTGGCACAGTGGCACAGTGGCAAGCACTGCTGCCTCACAGCGCCAGCGCCAGTTCAGTTCCCGGTTCAGGTGACTGACTGTGTGGAGTTTGCACATTCTCCCCGTGTCTGTGTGGGGTGCTCCAGTTTCTTCCCACAGTCCAAAAATGTGCAGGGTAGGTGAATTGGCCATGCTAAATTGCCTGTAGTATGAGGTGAAGAGGGGAATGTAAGTAATTTAGTCTAACCTGCGACTCCACTGTCAAGGAGCTATGAACATGCACTCCAAGGTCTCTTTGTTCAGCAACACTCTCTAGGACCTTACCATTAAGCGAATAAGTCCTGCTAAGGTTTCCTATCTGAATTGAACTCCATCTGCCAATTCTCGGTCCATTGGCCCATATGGTAAAGGTCCTGTTGCAATCTGAGGTAACCTTCTTCGCTGTCCACTACACCTCCAATTTTGGTGTCACCTGCAAACTTACTAACTGCACCTCTTATGCTCGGATCCAAATCATTTATATAACTGACGAAAAGTAGAGTGCACCGATCCTTGTGGCACTCCAGTCCACTGGAGGTCACAGGCCTCCAGTCTGAAAAACAATCCTCCACCACCACCGTCTACCTTTGAGTCAGTTATGTAGCCAAATGGCTAGTTCTCCCTTTATTCCAGGAGATCTAACCTTGCTAACCAGCTTCCCTTGGGGAACCTTGTCGAACAACTTACTCAAGTCCATATAGATCATATCTACCGCTCTGGCCTCATCAATCCTCTTTGTTACTTCTTCAAAGAATTCAATCAAGTTTGGAAGACATGAATTCCCACACACAAAGCCATGTTGACTAAAATTAATCAGTCATTGCCTTTCCAAATACATGCACATCCTATCCCTCAGGATTCCCTCCAACAACTTGCCCACCACCGACGTCAAGCTCACATTTCTACAATTCCCTGACTTGTCTTTACCGCCCTTCTTAAAGAGTGGCACCATGTTAGCCAACCTCCAGCCTTCTGGCACCTCACCTGTGACTATCAGTGATACAAATATCTCAAAAGAGGCCCAGCAATCACTTCTATAGCTGCCCATAGAGTTCTAGGGTACACCTGATCAGGATCTGGGGATTTCTTCACCTCTATGGTTTCAAGACATCCAGCACTTCCTCCTCTGTAATGTGGACATTTTGCAAGGTGCCACCATCTATTACGCTACTTTCTAAATCTTCCATATCCTTTTCCACAGTAAATACCGATGCTAAATCGGTATCTCCCGCATTTTCTGCGGCTCCACGCAAAGGCCGCCTTGCTGATCTTTGAGGGGCTTTATTCTCTCACAATTTAAATTTTTATCTTTGATGTATTTGTAAAAACCCTTAGAATTCTTCTTAACTCTATTTGCCAAAGCTATTTCATGTCCCATTTTCCCCCTCCTGATTTCCCTCTTAAGTATACTCCTTTATACTCTTCTAAGGATTCATTCGATCTATCCTGTCTATACCTTACACATGCTTCCTTCTTTAAAACATCATTGGTTGAATGATCACCTCTGTGCCACAAATGATGCAGTGTTCCTACATTCTGTTTAAAGCTCCTGAAATAAAAACCAAGAAAATTCAATTTTGAATATGAGTTTAACCCTCCATAAAATAATTGATGACGCAAAGAAACTGCAAGAACGTTTGTTGAAATCGTTCCTATCATTTGGTTAGTGTTCCGTCTTTAATGCAATTGCCGTTTAATTTTACTTTATCCACAAGATGGATGACTTCTCAAAGTTCAGAAGTTTTAAATTTTTCACTTAATCATATTTATCTTTGTAGCTGTTAAAAGTACAAATAAACTCGGTAATGTTTCCCTAAAAAAACGGTAAATGACACACTTCACAAAGTCTCTATCACTCCAAAGCACACTACCCATGCTCAGTGTGCTGTTTCCACTCTGCTACATTCAAAGTTTAGGATATCATTTACCAATATTAGGAATCTGTATGTTCGGTTGGCTGAATGGCTCGTTTGTGCTGAGGGATGATGTCAAAAGCTTACCTTTAATTCCCTCCAGCTCAGATTACCCAGACGGACTCTTCTGTGCAAATTATCCCCTCAACTGAGACATGGTGACTCTCAGGTTTAACCACCACTAGTCAAGTCTGTTCAATGACAGAGCACCCGTTATTTGGTCGGAGTAGGGCGACTTTAATGATATGTTGTCTCTAAATTGTACTTGCATTTTTTCCACGTCCAGGAAGTCCAGTTTTAATTTGTTTGCCTGAGATATTTTCCACCTGCCCCCAATTCGAGGAAAGTGATCTCTGAAACCAACATACCGGGACATACCCAACGATCTGACAGTCAGAAACATACTTCCAGGCATCTCCTATACGAGAGATCAGAAATAATTGCTCATGGTTAAAAGTTGTTGATGAAAACGTCTGGTTTCATTTAAGGGTACCAGGCCATCTAATGTTTAACTCGTTCATCAAAAGTTACCAGACGAATTAAAGAACTGGGTTGCCTAAATTACTATGCGTCAAGATATATTTGACGTTGATGACATCGATGGGGAAGAAAAGTCATGTTGTTGTTTGACTTCCCCAGTGCTACAGCCTTCTTCGGTTTGGATACCTGAATCAATATGAGGGAACACTTACTAAATGTTTAATTGTGTGTACATAGAACATAGGACAGGCACTTCTGGCCCTCAATCCTCATTTTGTCCTCCACTAAAATCGGTCTAACCAAAATACCGTTCACTGTACTGTCATCCATGTGCCTATCCAAGAGTCGCTGAAAAGTCTCTAATGTATCTGACTGTACTACGACTGCATGCAGGGCATTCCACGCATCCAGCATTCTTTGTTTAAAGAACTTACCTTTGACATTTCCACTGCACCTTCCTCCAACTGCATTAAATTTTGCCCCTTGCGATGGACATTTATGCCATGGGGAATAAAATATTTGCCTATCTAGTCTATCCCTGCCTCTGAAAACCTTCTACACTTCTATTAAGTCACTCCTCAATCTTCTTCGTTTCAATAAGGAAAGTCCGTGGTCCCTCAACCTTTCTTCATCAGATAGTCTAGCTCTAGTGCAGACAGCATCCAGGTAAATCTACTCTGCACCCTCTCCAAATCTTTCCAATAATGAACAGATTCCTCCAAGAGGCTCAATAGAAATTTGGTGCAGGTTAGGTGTATTGGCCATGCTAAATTGCCCGTAGTGTTAGATGAAGGGGTAAATGTAGGGGAATGAGTCTGGAAAGGAGAGATAATTACCGCTATAGCTCCGCATTTACATCTGCTGGAAAGACCATCACAATCTTTCGAGATAGCTACAATTCAATTAAGAATGAAACAGCTAGAGTTATAGGCAAAAGAAAAAGAAAGGGGACAAGAAATGAAATTGTTTGAACTACGATTAAAAGCAGAGGAATCAGAAAAAGAACGCAAGACTCTCGAAGAACAAAAAAGAAAATGATAGAATCGTTTTAGAAGAACAATAACAAAGAGAGAGAGAGAGAAAGAGAGAGAGAGAAAGAGAGAGAGAAGAGAAAGAAAGAGGGAGAGAAAATAGAGACAGAGAGAGACCAAAGGAAGAAAGAGAGGGAGTTTGAACTTCAGAAATTGGCACTTAGAAAGGAAAGTCAACTTAAGAGAAGAGAAATGAAGGCTGAAAGTAAGCTTAGTGGGAAGAGAGTGAGGAAGAGCAAACCCATGGTAGGCAAAAACCTGGTGGGGATTTGTATAAATATATCCTTCTCATCAGATTTAGCTTTCTGGATACAGAATTGGCTGGTCGACAGAAGACAGCGAGTGGTAATGGAAGGAAAATATCCTGCCTGGAAGTCAGTGGTGAGTGGTGTTCCATAGGGCTCTGTTCTTGGGCCTCTATTCTTTGTAATTTTTATTAATGACTTGGATGAGGAGATTGAAGAATGGGTTATCAAGTTTGCAGACGACATAAAGGTTGGAGGTGTCATTGACAGTATAGAGGACTGTTGTAGGCTGCAGCGTGACATTGACAGGATGCAGAGATGGGCGGAGAGGTGGCAGATGGAGTTCAACCTGGATAATTTCGAGGTGATGCATTTTGGAAGGTCAAACTTAAGTTGAGTACAGGATTAAAGACAGGATTCTTGGCAGTGTGGAGCAACAGCGGGATCTTGGTGTGCAGGTACATAGATCCCTTAAAATTGCCACCCAGGTGGACAGGGTTGTTAAAAAGCATATGGTGTTTTGGCTTTCATTATCAGGGGGATTGAGTTTAAGAGTCGTGGGATCTTGTTGCAGCTCTATAAAACTTTGGTTGGACCGCACTTGGAATACTGCGTCCAGTTCTAGTCGCCCTATTATAGGAAAGATGCTTTGGAGAGGGTTCAGAAGAGGTTTACCAGGATGCTGCCTGGAATGGAGGGCTTATCTTACGAAGAGAGTTTGACTGAGCTCGGACTTTTTTCATTGGCGAAAAGGAGGAGGAGAGGGGAACCTAATTGAGGTGTACAAGATAATGAAAGGCATAGATAGAGTTGATAGCCAGAGACTATTTCCCAGGGCAGAAATGACTAACACGAGGGGTCATAGATTTAAACTGTTTGGCGGAAAGTATAGAGGGGATGTCAGAGGCGGGTCCTTTACGCAGAGAGTTGAGAGAGCATGGAATGCGTTGCCAGCAGTAGTTGTGGAAGCGAGATCATTGGGGAATTTAAGAGACTACTGGACATGCATATGGTCACAGAAATTTGAGAGTTCGTACATTAGGTTTACTTCACATGAATCCTGAAGAAGGGCTTATGCCCGAAACGTCGATTCTCCTGTTCTTTGGATGCTGCCTGACCTGCTGCGCTTTTCCAGCAACACATTTTCAGCTCTGATCTCCAGCATCTGCAGTCCTCACTTTCTCCTACTTCACATGAGAATCAATGGTCGGCACAACATTGTGGGCTGAAGGGTCTGTTCTGTGCTGTACTGTTCTATGTTCTATGAAAAGTATTCATTATGTCAAGCCAGTTAAAGTTAAGAACATTCATTGTGTAACAGCAGATGGCTTAATCTTTACTACTGACCGTTACAATCAGTGAGGATCACCCAATCAGTATGCATGTTGCCTTACTTGGATGCTCCTCCCTGTAAACTGACAATATAATTATATTAGATTCCCTACAGTGTGGAAACAGGCCCTTCAGTCCAACAAGTCCACACCGACCCTCCGAAGAGCAACCCACCCAGACCATTTCCCCTAACTAATGCACCTAACACTGTGGGCAATTTAGCATGGCCAATTCCCCCTAACCTGCACATCTTTGGACTGTGGGAGGAAACTGGAGTACCTGGAGGAAACCCACGCAGATACAGGGCGAATGTGCAAACTCCATACAGACAGTGGCCTGAGGTGAGAATTGAACCCAGGTCTGTGTTGCTGTGAGGCAGCAGTGCTAACCACTGTGCCACCGTGCCACCCCAAGTTTCTTTATTGCTGGAACTGCACTCATCCAGATGAAAGCAGAAGACACGGGCACACCACCAACACCAAGGCATCTTCCAATCAACGTACCAACCTAACTTAACTGTGTTGCTGTTCCTTCATTGTCATTGAACAAAATCCTGGAACGCTGCCTCAGCTCGACCTGTACTATAGAGGTGTGGCAGTTAAAGGTTTGCTCACCACTACATCCTCCAGTACAATTGGTGATCATGATGAATTTGGTGCTGATTCCACCCATGTGCCATAAAATTTCTTGACTTTAAATTGAGATTGCATTTTTCTTGTTACCTTGGGCATTAAGTGATTTGGGGTACAGTTTGATGTATGGAATTGTGTCACAAATCAGATGTCACTGACTGCTTTGGACGTTTGGAAGGTGACGGCGTGACTCTGAGATTCCTTGTGTTGCTTGCTGTCAGGGAACTGTAACAGTGTGGATCGAAACTTGATGTGTTTGGTTTTCTTTTTTTCTTCTTGTTTGCACATCCAATCTCCATCGATGCACTGTGCCAAGAAATCAGCAATGATTACTGGCGGATCCAGTTGACGAAATGCTACTGGATTACTGAAGTTATATGGTATATGAACAAAGAATTATAAAAGATTACATTCTGTTTACATTGTCTTCTGACACTCGAGCAGCCATATACTGCACGGACAGTGGAGTATCGACTCAAACTGCAATCATAATTCGACGTGAGACCAAGGCATGAGTGGAGAGCAAAGGAAAATTACCATTGATGAGAACAAGGTTTCTTTTTGCCGATGTACAGTATACACAGGTAATGCCTCAGTTATGTTCCAGCAAAACCTTGCTTCATAGAAATAATGGGGCCAATGGGAAAAGTGGGGTTGGGGCAGACCAGCAAAAAACAAGAAAATCCCTCGATTACTGAAAAATCACCCAAGCGTTTAACACGAAGTATAGCCCAGCCTGAATGAAGGTTGAAATCATACTTATTCAAGCAACAAAAACTAAATTTAACATAGTATATTTTATAAAATGTAAGAAAGTTGCTCTCTGTGTAGTGCCTCGCACGGAAAGCTGTTTTGTCGGCAGTTAACATCGGCACATGTGCAGAATGGCACAAAGACCAGTGCCCGGCATATGGGGAACAGTGTGCGTGAACCGATTCCCCGCTAGCATTGCACTATTGCAAACAGAGGCAAGCATTCTCAAATACTGTTCGCTAATTCTTCAGCGACATTATAGCCATATTTTGCTGCCAAAACGTGCGTTATCACAGAATACCTTTATGTATTAATGAGTGAGCTGACGAGAAATCTAGACTGATAATCCAGGAACTATTTTTTAGATGCAGCACTTTCATTATTTTGACACAAAGTTAATCAAATAATACTGGATTGTCATCAAGATTTGATTAATATTTTTTAGAGAAAGTAGCCCCCTAACTTTGCTCAACCTGGCCAGTATGTGGCTCTAGACACGCAGCAATCCTGGTTGACATTTGACTGCCTCGGAAATGGCCAAGCAACACAAGAGAAAACTTCACAATAATAATTAAAGTGGGTGGACTATCAAAGATTGGATTTGGTAATGCCAGTTAAACCTACAAACTCTTCACTTTTTTTTAGCTTGTAACATATATTTGACAGAATTTATAGACTCATCAGGTAACAGCCTCATAATTAACTACCAAACTCCTCTGTTACTGTTCCAGGGTATGCCAATTCCCACCATAGAACATAGAACAATACAGCACAGAACAGGCCGTTCAGCCCTCAATGTTTCACCGACCTGTGAACTATTCTCAGCTGGTTTCCCCCCTACACTATCCCGTCATCATCCATGTGCTTATCCAAATCTCCCTAATGTGGCTGAGTTGACTACATTAGCAGGTAGGGCATTCCATGCCCTTACCACTCTCTGCGTAAAGAACCTGCCTCTGACGTCTGTCTTAAATCTATCACCCCTCAATTTGTAGTTATATCCCCTCATACAAGCTAACATCATCATCCTACGAAAAGACTTTCACAGTCTACCCTATCTACTCCCCATATCATCTTGTATGTCTCTACCAAATCCCCACTGAGCCGCTGCCTTTCCAATGAGAACAGACCCAAGTCTCTCAGCCTTTCCTCAAAAGACCTTCCCTCCAGACCAGCTGGATCCACAATGAATTGTAGACCAGTAAGCAGGCAAAGTGGTGTTCTGGATCCCTAGAAATTTCAGGATTGTGATAGCAGATTCATTTCCATGTATGAAGCCTGACTAGTAAGGGAGATGAACTCTGGGTGTGGCTGCGAACATGGGATTGCTAGGATATCATAGCTATGACAGCAATATGGCTCCAACAGGGAGAGGACTGGCAGCTTAGTGTTCCCGAGTTCAGGAAGAATAGAAGGGGAGGCAAGATAGGAGGGGGAGTGGTGTTCTTGATTCGGGAAAACATTATCTCTATACTTTGAGAATATATTCATGAGGGATCATCCAGTGATGCTGTATGGATGGAACTGAGAAAAAGGGGGTAGTTCACTTGTGCCCACTGACCTCAATCCCAAGTAGTCAGCTGGACATAGAGGAACAAATAGACTCTTTCAGTCCAACCCGTCCATGCCGACCAGATATCCCAACCCAATCTAGTCCCGTCTGCCAGCACACGGCCCATATCCCTCCAAACCTTTCCTATTCAAATACCCATCCAAATGCCTTTTAAATGTTGCAATTGTACCAGCCTCCACCCTTTGATAGTTCATTCCAGACATGTACCATCCTCTGCATGAAAACGTTGCCCCTTAGGTCTCTTATATCTTTCCCCTCTCACCCTAAACCTATGCCCTCTAGTTCTGGACACCCCCACCCTCAGGAAGAGACTCGTGGCTATTTATCCTATCCATGCAACTCATTTTTCATAAACCTCTACAAGGTCACCCTTCAGCATCCGTGTTCCAGGGAAAACAGCCCCAGCCTATTCAACTACTCCCTTTAGTTCAAATCCTCCAACCCCTGGCAATATCCTTGTAACTTTTTTTTGAATCCTTTCAAGATTCACAATATCCTTCCTATTGGAAGGAGACCAGAATTGCATGCGATATTCCAAAAGTAGCAAAACCAATGTCCTGTACAGCTGCCATATGACCTCCCAACTCCTGAACGTAATACTCTGACCATACCAAACGCTGCCTTCACTATCTTATCAACCTGCGACTCCACCCTCAAGGAGCTATGAACCTGCACTCCAAGGTCTCTTTGTTCAGCAACACTCCCTAGGACCTTACCATTAAGTGTATAAGTCCTGCTCAGATATGCTTTCCAAAAACCTTGCATTTATCTGAATTAAACTCCATTTGCCAATTCTCAGCCCATTGGCCCATCTGATCAAGATTCTGTTGTAATCTGAGATAACCTTCTTCGCTGTCCACTACACCTCCAATTTTGACGTCACCTGCAAACTTACTAACTACACCTCTTATACTCACATCTAAACCATCTTACATAAATCACAAAAATTAGTGGACCTAACACCGATTCTTATGACACTCCACTGGTCACAGACCAGTTTGCAAAGCAACCCTCCTTCACCACGACCACCACCACATTCCTTTTGCACCAGTTCTGATCCAAATGGCTCATTCTCCCTGTATTCCATGAGATCTAAACCAGTCTCCTATGGGGAACCTTATTGAATGCCTTACTGAGGTCCATATAGATCACATCCACCATTCTGCCCTCATCAATCCTCTTTGTTGCTTCTTCAGAAAACTCAGTCAGGTTTGAGAGACATGATTTCCCATGCACAAAGCCATGTTGGCTCTCCCTAATCAGTCCTTGCCTTTCCAAATAAGTGTACATCCTGTCCTTCAGGATTCCTTCCAACAACCTGTCCAGCACCGACGTCAGGCTCACTGATTTATAATTCCCCGGCTCATCCTTATACAGTGGCACCACATTAGCCTACCTCCAGTCCTCCGACAGCTCAATGGTGAGTGTTGATGATACAGATACCTCACCAAGGGGCCCAGCGGTTACTTCCCGAGCTTCCCAAAGAATTCTAGGGTACACCTGATCAGCTCCTGGGGATTTATCCACTTAGATGTTTCAAGATATCCAGCACTTCCTCCTCTGAAATAAGGGCGTTTTTGGAGATGTCACTATCTATTTCCCTACATTATGTATCTTCCGTGTCATTTTCTACAGTAAACACTGATGCAAAATACTCGTTTAATATCTTCCCCATCCTCTGTGACTCCACACAAAGGCTGCCTTGCTGATCTTTGAGGGGCCCTATTCTCTCCCTAGTTACTCTTTTGTCCTCCATGTATTTGTAAAAACTCTTTGGATTCTCCTTAACTCTATTTGCCAAAGCTATCTCATGTCCCCTTTTTGCCCTCCTGATTTCTCTCTTAAGTATACTCCTACTGCCTTTTACTCTAAGGATTCATTCAATCTATCTGCCTTTTACTGTAAGGATTCATTCAATCTATCTCGTCTACCTGACATATACTTCCTTTTTCTTAACCCAAACCTCAATTTCCTTAGTCATCCAACATTCCCTATACCTACCAGCCTTTCCTTTCACCCTAACAGGAATCTACTCTCTTTGGACTCTCGGTATCTCATTTCTGAAGGCTTCCCATTTTCCAGCCGTCCCTTTACCTGCGAACATCTGCCCTCAATCAGCTTTTGAAAGTTCTTGCCTAATACTGTTAAAATTCCTTCAATTTAGAACTTGAACTTTGAAATCTGGTCTATCCTTTTCCATCACTATTTTAATTCTAATAGAATTATGGTCGCTGGCCCCAAAATGCTCCCCCACTGACACCTCAGTCACCTGCCCTGCCTTATTTCCCAGGAGTGAGTCAGGTTTTGCATCTTCTGTAGTAGGTACACCCACATATTGAAATAGAAAATTTTCTTAACGAATCCTTCTCCATCTAAACCCTTAACACTATAGCAGTCCCAGTCTATGTTTGGAAAGTTAAAATCTCCTGGCATAACCATGCTATTATTTTTCTAGATAACTGAGATCTCCTGACAAATCTGTTTCTCAACTTCCCTCTGACTATTAGGGGGTTTATAATACACTCCCAATAAGGTGATCAAACCTTTTTTATTTCTCAGTTCAACCCAAACAGCTTCCCTGGATGTATTTCCGGAAATATCCTCCCTCCGTACAGCTGTTATGCTATCTCTTATCAAAAATGTTACTGTCCCATTTCTTTTGCCTCCCTTTCTACACTTTAGCATTTATAGAGTCATAGAGATGTACAGCACGGAAACAGACTCTTCGCTCCAACCCGTCCATGGTGACCAGATATCTCAACCGAATCTCGTCCCACCTGCCAGCACCCGGCCAATATCCCTCCAAACCCTTCCTATTCATATACCCATCCAAATGCCTCTTAAATGTTGCAATTGTACCAGCCTCCATCACTTCCTCTGGCAGCTCATTCCATACACATACCACCCTCTGCGTGAAAACGTTGCCCCTTAGGTCTCTTTTATATCTTTCTCCTCTCACCCTGAACCTATGCCCTCTAATTCTGGACTCCGCCACCCCAGGGAAAAGGCTTTATCTATTTATCCTATCCATGCCCCTCATAATTTTGTAAACCTCTATAAGATCACCCCTCAGCCTCCGATGCTCCAGGGAAAACAGCCCCAGCCTGTTCAGCCTCTCCCTGTAGCTCAAATCCTCCAAACCTAGCAACATCCTTGTAACTTTTTTTTGAATCCTTTCAAGATTCACAACATCTTTCCCATAGGAAGGAGACCAGAATTGCATGCGATATTCAAACAGTGGCCTAACCAATGTCCTGTACAGCTGCAACATGACCTCCCAACACCTCTACTCATAACTCTGACCAATAAAGGAAAGCATACCAAACGCCTTCCTCACTATCCTATCTGCCTGTGATTCCACTTTCAAGGAGCTATGAACCTGCACTCCAAGGTCTCTTTGTTCAGCAACACTCCCAAGGAGTAAGTGTACAAGTCCTGCTCAGATTTACTTTCCCAAAGTGCAGCACCTTGCATTTCTCTGAATTAAACTCCATCTGCCACTTCTCATCCCATGGGCCAATAGCCCATCTGATCAAAATCCTGTTGTAATCTGAGGTAACCTTCTTCGCTGTCGACTACACCTCCAATTTTAGTGTCATCTGCAAACTTACTAACTGTACATCTTACTGTCGCATCCAAATCATTTATGTAAATGACAAAAAGTAGAGGACCCAGCATCGATCCTTATGGCACTCCACTGGTCACAGGCCTCCAGTCTGAGAAGCACTCTCCACCATCTCCCTTTGAGCCAGTTCTGTTACCAAATGGCTATTTCTCCCTGGATTCCGTGAGATTGTATCCTGGAACATTAAGTTGTCATGCCTGTCCATCCCCGAGCCACGTTTCTGTAATTGCTATGATATCCCAGACCCATCTTCCTAAATATGCCCTGAAGTTCATCTGCTTTACCTGTTAGGCCTCTTGCATTGGAATAAATGCTGTTTAATTTATCAGTCTTATCTTGTTCTCTGTTTTGTCCCTGCCTGCCCTCACTGTTTGACTTGCTTCTTTTCTCAACACTACCAGTCTCAAATTGATTTCTTTCCTCACTCCCTCCCTGGGTCCTATCCCCCACCCCTACCGTAATAATTTAAATCCTCCTGAGCAGCTCTAGCAAATCTCCGTACTACTATATTAAACTCCTTCCAATTCAGGTGCAATCCATCATTCTTGTACAGGTCACTTCTACTCCAGAAGAAATTCCAATGATCCAAAAATGTGAATCCTTCTCCCATCCACCAGCTCCTCAGCAATGCATTCATCTGTTCTATCCTCCTATTCCTACCCTCACTAGCTCGCAGCACCAGGAGTAATCCAGATATTACTACTCTTGAAGATCTTTTTAAATTTCTGCCTAACTCTCTATATTCTCCCTTCAGAATCTCATTGCTATGTCATTGGTTCCAATGTGTACAATGATCTCCTGCTGGTCTCTCTTCCCCCTTGAACATTTTGCACCTTCTCTGACACCAGGGAAGCAATGCACCATTCTGATTTTTCACTGCTGACCACAGAAACGTCTATCTATACCTCGGTGTAGAAAGTCCCCTAACACAATTGATCTCTTGGAACCCGACGTACCCCTCATTGCACATGTAGGGAGATCACAGATAAGAGTCACAGGGTTATCTAAGGTAACAGGGGATTTTAACTTTCCAAAGATCGGCTGGGACTGCCATCATGTTACAATTCAATGGGGAGGACTTTAAGAGTTTTCAATAATGTTTTCTCAATGCGTATATTTCCTGCCCATCTGAACAGCTCATCTACTGTTTCCTTTGCTCTCAATGTGGTCTCCTTTACATTGGGAGGCAGGCTCCTTTGCAGAATGTTTGAGAGAACATCTCTGGGACTCGTGCACCAAACACCCCACCGCCTGTGACTGACAACTCCAATTCCCCCTCCATCTCCCCCAAGGACATGTCGGTTTTTATTCCACATAGCAAATGGGATCTCGACATCTCATCCAGGGCTTAGCGGCTGGTGCCTCTGGGAAAGTGAACTGAAAATGCTGCAGGTCCACATGCAGTCAGAAAGATTGCTTTTCATCTGTGTCAATGTCATTTGCCTGGAAAAATCACATTCTTTCCAAGTACTGGGTCCAGTCTTTGACAGCAAGATCAAATGTGTGAACCTTCCCAAATAGAGGCATAATGCCAGAAATTTTTACCCCAACTCCAAGATGACAGATGCGTGCCAATGTTCTTCAGGTACGTCTGTTTTTTTCCCCTTTGGTACAGAGGCCAGGTCCCATCACTAAGTTAACCTTTATTTACTCATACACAGGAGTTGGTCCGCAAATAAGGAGGTTATAACCTCTTCGTTCTATTGGTTAGCCAAGGCTTTCCTGCTTGGGGGTTGTTCACCTGGGCCAATCAAAATCCAAATGACTGTGTCATTTAGGTGTGGCAACCACTGGGGCAGTGGTTAAGGAAGTGAAATGCTTTTTGGCTGTCTTCTATCCACTGAACTGTTTTGTACATCAATAAGTCAGTGAGTGCAGCAACCACGCTGCTAAAATTGGGTATGAACTTTACATAAACATCATACATGAAGAGAACAATACAATGTTTCCTATTATCAATCCCCAATAACCGATGTTTTTCACATCCCGTGGGGCCATCTGTTCGTGTGCAATAATATGGTCTAGGAACGTGGATTAGGCTTTTGTGAACTCACTGTTCGCCAAGCCTGCCTTCCAAAGTTGATCAAACAATTCTGAAAAATGCTGTAAGTGTTCCTTTCACATGTGACTCAAAGTCACCAGGTCATTGATGTACACCACACAATTGGGTAATCTACAAATAATTTTATTTGTTAGTCTTTGGAATGTGGCTGGCGCAGTGAGAGTCTTTTTTGGCAGTAATTCGCATAGCCTCACAATATATAACTCACTCTGAGATATTGTAAATGTGGAAGTGGTTTTTGTAGCCTGAAGGTCATTTTAGAATTTTAAACCTAGCTAGGCTTAAAAAGTGATTACAAAGAGAAATCTACAACTAACGTTTTGACAATTATGTCACTGACTGACCTGACGTTGCATAGAAAGAAAGTGTCATTGAAATTAACAATAATTATCTCCATTATGTATCCCTGCAACAAAGTATTGGGAAGCTGTCTGTATGCATTGCAAGTTATTTAACCATTATAAACACCTATCCAGTTTTTACTTCGAGGATAAAGAGGGCTTACTAAAGAATTAGGGTCCATTCCTGATTCGCCCCTGTTGTGTTTCCTCATTTTACAGTGCCTTTGTTGATTTAAAAGTTTCACTATGATACCAAAGTATTTTCTGTATAATTAACGAAACATATTTTATCTATGGAATGCCGTTAAATCAGTAATGAAAATACAACGTGTTCACACACGTTGTATTTTTTGAAAACACAAGCACCACGGTAAATATGTTCAAATCAAAAGTAAGATAGAGGATACCCTGGTCCCAACCAGGTCACCGGCTGATATTGATTGAGAACTGAAATGTACTTCTTGTTAGATGTGGGATTTTAAAGAGTGTTTAAGGTTACTGTGGATTATATCTGCCATAAATGCTGCTGGCTGCGAATCGTATCAGATCGAATGGATCGGTTGGAGAGACAGTTAGAAGCAATGAGGAATATGCAACAGCAACAGTATGCGATGGATGGCAGTTATAGGACGGGGGAAAGTCTCAGATACAGTCACATAGATGGGTTACCTCCAGGAAATATAAGAGAGGTAGGCACCTAGTGCCGGAGTCTTTTGTGGATATATCCATTTCAAACAAGTATGCTGTTTTGGAAAATGTCGGGGGTGATGGATTCTCAGGGGAACGTAGCACGAACAGCCAAGTTTCTGGTATTGAGATTGGCTCTAATGCAACGAGGGGTACATCGGGTTCCAAGAGACCAATTGTGTTAGGGGATTCTCTAGTTCGAGGTACAGACAGATGTTTCGGTGGCCAGCAGAGAAAACGCAGAATGGTGTGTTGCTTCCCTGGTGCCAGGATCAAGGATGTCTCAGAGAGGGTGCAGAATGTTCTCACGGGGGGAGAGGGGTCAGCAGGAGGTCATTGTCCACATTGGAACCAATGACATAGGAAGGAAAAAGGTTGAGACTCTGAAGGGAGATTACAGAGAGTTAGGCAGATATTTAAAAAGGAGGTCCTCAAGAGTAATAATATCTGGATTACTCCCGGTGCTACGAGCTAGTGAGGCCAGGAATAGGAGGATAGAGATGATGAATGCATGGCTGAGGAGCTGGTGTATGTGGGAAGGATTCATATTTTTGGACCAGAGGAATCTCTTTTGGGGTCGAAGTGACGGGTACAAGAAGGACTGATTGCACCTAAACTGGAAGGGGACTAATATAAAGGAAGGGAGATTTGCTAGAGCTGCTCGGGAGCATTTAAACTAGTAAGGAGTGGCGGTGGGACCCAGGGAGATAGTGAGGAAAGAGATCACTCTGAGACTGGTACAGTTGAGAACAGAAGTGAGGGCAGGCAGGGACAAGGTAGGACAAATAAATAAATTAATTAATAAATAAATTAAACTGCATTTATTTCAATGCAAGGGGCCTAACAGGGAAGGCTGATGAATTCAGGGCATGGTTAGGAACATGGGACTGAGATATCATAGCAATTACAGAAACATGGCTTGGGGGAGGGGCAGGACTAGCAGCTTAATGTTGCAGGATACAAATGCTACAGGAAGGACAGAAAGGGAGGCAAGAGAGGAGGGGGAGTGGCTTTTTTGATAAGGGATAGCATTACAGCTGTACTGAGGGAGGATATTCCCGGAAATACGTCCAGGGAAGTTATTTGGGTGGAACTGAGAAATAAGAAAGGGATGATCACCTTATTGGGATTGTATTATAGACCCCCCCAATAGTCAGAGGGAAATTGAGAAACAAACTTGTAAGGAGATCTCAGCTATCTGTAAGAATAATAGGATGGTTATGGTAGGGGATTTTAACTTTCCAAACATCGACTGGGACTGCCATAGTATTAAAGGGTTTAGATGGAGAGGAATTTAAGTGTGTACAAGACAATTTTCTGATTCAGTATGTGGATGAACCTACTACAGAAGGTGCAAACTTGACTTACTCTTGGGAAATAAGGCAGGGCAGGTGACTGAGTTGTAAGTGGGGGAGCACTTTGGGACCAGCGACCATAATTCTATTAGATTTAAAATAGTGATGGAAAAAGGTCTAAAAGTTAAGTTCTAAATTGGGGAAAGACCAACTTTGACGCTTTAGGCAAGAACTTTCGAAAGTTGATTGGGGGCAGATGTTCGCAGGTAAAGGCCGGCTGGAAAATGGGAAGCCTTCGGAAATGAGATAACGAGAATCCAGTGAGAGTAGATTCCTGTTAGGGTAAATGGAAAGGTTGGTAGGTATAGGGAATGCTGGATGAGTAAAGAAATTGAAGGTTTGGTTAAGAAAAGGAAGGAAGCATATGTCAGGTATAGACAGGATAGATTGATGGAATCTTCAGAAGAGTATAAAGGCAGTAGGAGTATACCTTTCTGTCCATGTTCCTATTCAAATGCATTTTAAACCTTGTAACTTTTCATCCACGCTCTGTGCAAACCTTTGCCCCCATGCCCTTTTTTTCTAAAATCTCTCCTCTCACGTTAATAATGGGTTCCCTCGTCTTGAAATTCCCATTCTATGGAAAAGACAACTAAAATTAACTCTATGCACATCTCTCATTATTTTATAATTGTCTATCAGATTGGCTCTCCACCTCCTATGCTCTAGTGAAAACGTCCAAGCCGATGCAGCCTTCCTTTATATTTCAAACATTCCATACCTAGCAACATCGTGGTAAATCTCTTTTGAACCCTCTCCAGCCTAACGATATCCTTCCTGTAACTGGGCAACCAGACAGGACACAGCTTTCCAGAACAGCCCCTACACCCACGCCCAAAGTCATGCATAAGCTCACATCAATTCTCAACTCCTGTACTCATAGGGCTGATTAATGAAGGCAATGTGCCAAACGCCTTTTTAAAAACCCTGTGTGCATGTGACAGAAACGTCAAAGAATTATGTACCTGCGCCCCAGATCCCTCTGTTTTACTACACTATTGAAGACCCAAACATCAATTCAATCAGCGCTACCACTTCTTGTTGCACCAAAATGGAATATGTCACATTTAACCAGATTGATTTGATCTGGCATTTTCCGCCCATTGACCGATATGATCAAGGTTTCTTTGTAATTTTAGAAAATGTTCCACAGTCTCTACTACGCCACCAATTGCATCTGAAAACTTACTGACCATGCGTTTTATATACTCATCCAAATCATTTATATAATTGACAAACAAGACAGGATCCAGACCTAATTGCTGCAGCACACTGCTGTTGCCAGGCCTATTGTCAGAAAATTAACCTTCCACTGCCACTGTGTCTCCTGCCATTAGCCTAATTATGTATCTAATTGGCAAGCTTATCCTGAATTAGATGCGGACTAATTTTGCGAACTAATCTACCAAGCAGAACCTTTTAGAAGGCTTTACTAAAGTACAAATAAACAAGGTCTACGCTCAGCTTTCATTAACCTATTCAGTAAATTCCTTAACAAAACTCAATCACATTTGTGAGGCACAGCTTGCGTCACACAAAATCATGTTGACGAGCCATAATCAATTTTTGTCTATCCTAATCAACAATTTGCCCAAATTCGAGTGAAGTTCACAAGTCATTACATCCCCGGTTTCTCACAAAGGTACAACCTTCGCCCCCCTCCAGTCACCAGGCACCACACTTACTTACAGTTAACGCACAAGTTTCTCCAAGGGGTCTCACAATTTCCTCCCTTACTTCCTGCAACTTCCTCCAATACATTAGATTCGGACATTTATCAGCCTTTAACGAGATACAGTGAAAAGTATTGTGTTGCGTGCTAACCAGACTAATCAGTATGTCAATAGCCCGACGAGGGAAGGGCAATATTGGACCTGGTACTGGGGAACGAGCCAGGACTGGAGGTAGAAGTTGCGGTGGGGGATTTATTTGGAAACAGTGACCACAATTCTGTAAGTTTTAGAATACCCATAGATAAAGAAGAGTGTTCCGAAGGGAAAAGTACTAAACTGGGCCAAGGGCAATTATATAAAAATAGGCAGGAGCTCGGAAATTTGGATTGGACACAGCTGTTTGAAGGGAAGTCGACATTTGAGATGTGTGTGTATGGGGAGGGGAGCTTTCAAAGATAGGTTAAAGGTAGTGCAGGACAGGCATGTCCCGTTAAAGGCAAAGGACTGGAAGGGCAAGATTCATGAACTGTGGATGACAGGCGAAATTGTACGACTAGCCATGAGGAAAAGGGAAGCATACATAAGGTCTAGGCAGCTAAGAACAGAACGGGCCCTGAAGGAATACCGAAAGAATAGGACAAGCCTTAAACGAGGAATCAAGCATGCTAAAACGGGTCATCAAATAGCTTTAGCGAGCAGAATTAATGAGAATCCCAAAGCATTTTATTCTTATATAAGAAGCAAGTGGGTAACTTGCGAAAGGATTGGTCCACTAAAGGATAATGAAGGAAAGCTGTGTGTCGAACCTGAGCGAAAGGGTGTGATTCTGAATGATTACTTTGCATCAGTGTTCACTGAGGAGAAGAACATGAATATTGAGATTAGAGATAAAAGTTTGATTAGTCTGGATCACATTGACATAAGTAGGGAAGATGTGTTGGGTAGGCGAGAGGTTATTAAGGTGGAGAAATTTCCAGGACCGGATGGGATCTATCTCAGGTTGCTAAGGGAGGTGAGAGAGGAAATAGCTGGGGCCCTGACAGATATCATTGTAGCATCCTTAAATACAGGTGAGGTGCTGGAGGACTGGAGGGTTGCTCACGTTATCCCCCTGTACAAGTGGTCGCAAAGTTTCTGGAGAAGGAACTGAGAGATAGGATCTATTTATATTTAGAAAATAATGGGCTTATCAGTGATAGGCAACATGGTTTTCTGCGGGGGGAGGTCCTGCCGTACCAACCTGATAGAGTTCTTCAAGGAAGTTACCAAGTTGATAGATGAAGGAAGGGCTGTTGATGTCATATCCATGGACCTTAGTAAGGCGTTTGATAAAGTTCCCCATGGTAGACTAATGGAGAAAATGAAGTCGCATGGTGTGCAGTGTGTTCTAGCTAGGTAGATAAAGAACTGGTTGAGCAACAGGAGACAGAGAGTAGTAGGGAGTTGAAGGGAGTTTCTCGAAATGGAGAAAGGTGACCAGTGGTGTTCCAGAGGGGTCAATGTTGGGGCCACTGTTGTTTGTAATATACACAAATGATGTGGAAGAGGGCACTGTTGGTATGATCAGCAAGTTTGCAGATGACATGAAAATTGGTGGAGTAGCAGAAAGCATAAGGGACTGTCAGAGAATACAGGAGGATGTAGATAGACTGGAGAGTTGGGCAGAAAAGTTTTTGTTTTCAATCCAGACAAATGTGAGGTGATGCATTTAGGCAAGTCTAATTCTAGAGTGAATTATACAATGAATGGAAGAGCCTTGGGAAAAGTTGATGGGCGTGAGATCTGGGAGTGCAGGTCCATTGTACCCTGAAGGTTGCTGCACAGGTGGATAGAGTGGTCAAGAAGGCATATAGTATGCTTGCCTTCATTGGACGGGGTATTGAGTATAAGATCTGGCAAGTCATGTAAAATTGTGCAAGACATTGGTTCAGCCGCATTTAGAATACTGTGTACAATTCTAGTAGCCACATTATCAAAAGGATATGGATCTTTGGAGAGAGTGCAGAGAATGTTTATGAGGATGTTCTGGATCAATGGTGCTGGAAGAGCACAGCAATTCAGGCAGCATCGAGGAGCTTCAGCAAAATCGACGTTTCGGGCAAAAGCCCTTCATCAGGAATAAAGGCAGAGAGCCTGAAGCGTGGAGAGATAAGCTAGGGGAGGGTGGGGGTGGGGGGAGAGTAGCATAGAGTACAATGGGTGAGTGGGGGAGGAGATGAAGGTGAGGGAGGAGAAGGTGGAGTGGATAGGTGGAAAAGGAGCTAGGCAGGTCGGACAAGTCCAAACAAGTCAAGGGAACTGGAAGTTTGAAACTAGGCTGAGGTGGGGGAAGGGGAAATGAGGAAGCTGTTGAAGTCCACATTGATGCCCTGGGGTTGAAGTGTTCTGAGGCGGAAGATGAGGCGTTCTTCCTCCAGGCGTCTGGTGGTGAGGGAGCGGCGGTGAAGGAGGCCCAGGACCTCCACGTCCACATCCCGCACCTCCGTCCTCAGACCCCACCCCTCCAACCGTAACAAGGACAGAACGCTCCTGGTGCTCACCTTCCACCCTACAAACCTCCGCATAAACCAAATCATCCACCGACATTTCCGCCACCTCCAAAAAGACCCCACCACCAGGGATATATTTCCCTCCCCACCCCTTTCCCCCTTCCGCAAAGACCGTTCCCTCCGTGACAACCTGGTCAGGTCCACGCCCCCCTACGACCCACCCTCACATCCTGGCACTTTCCCCTGCCACCGCAGGAACTGTAAAACCTGTGCCCACACCTCCTCCCTCACCTCTATCCAAGGCCCTAAAGGAGCCTTCCATATCCATCAAAATTTTACCTGCACATCCACTAATATCATTTATTGTATCCGTTGCCCCCAATGCGGTCTCCTCTACATTGGGGAGACTGGGCGCCTCCTAGCGGAGCGCTTTAGGGAACATATCCGAGACACCCGCACCAATCAACCAAACCGCCCCGTGGCCCAACATTTCAACTCCCCCTCCCACTCTGCCGAGGACATGGAGGTCCTGGGCCTCCTTCACCGCCGCTCCCTCACCACCAGACGCCTGGAGGAAGAACGCCTCATCTTCCGCCTCAGAACACTTCAACCCCAGGGCATCAATGTGGACTTCAACAGCTTCCTCATTTGCCCTTTCCACCACCTCATCCTAGTTTCAAACTTCCAGTCCCCTTGACTTGTCTGGACTTGTCCGACCTGCCTAGCTCCTTTTCCACCTATCCACTCCACCCTCTCCTCCCTGACCTATCACCTTCGTCTCCTCCCCTACTCACCTATTGTACTCTATGCTACTCTCTCCCCACCCCCACCCTCCCCTAGCTTATCTCTCCACGCTTCAGGCTCTCTGCCTTTATTCCTGATGAAGGGCTTTTGCCCAAAACGTCGATTTTGCTGAAGCTCCTCGATGCTGCCTGAATTGCTGTGCTCTTCCAGCACCATTGATCCAGAATCTGGTTTCCAGCATCTGCAGTCATTGTTTTTACCTTTATGAGGATGTTGTCTGGTATGGAACGTGCTAGCTATAAAGAGAGGTTGAGTAGGTTAGGTTTATTTTCATTAGAAAATAAAGAGATTAAGGGGGGCCCTGATTGAGGTTTACAAAATGGTGAAGGGCATAGACAGGCTGGATGGAGAGAAGTTTTTTTTCCCAGAGTGAAGGATTCAATAAGGAGAGCTCACTCTTTCAACGTGTGAGGTGCAAAGTTTATGGGAGATTTATGCTGTAAGTACTTCACACAGAGGGTGGTGGCCGCTTCGAACGCGTGACCAGCAGAGGTGGTAGAGGAAGGCATGGTATATCAATTTAAGATGCGTCTGGATAGATGCATGAGTAGGTGGGGAGCAGTGGGGTACAGATGCTTAGGAATTGGGCGACAGGTTTAGACAGTTGATTTGGATCGGCACAGGCTTGGAGGGCCGAAGGGCCTGTTCCCGTGCTGTAAATTTTCTTTGTTCTTTGTTCTTTATAACGTATATAATGCATTATGGTAATAGAAGAGCATGCAGAATATTACATAATAACCACTGAGAAAATGCAGAGAAGTATCATCTAATGCATAGGAATATTCCATCCATGTGTCACATATCAGCAGGGGAGAAGCTGCTCTTAAATCTTTTGGCAGGTCTTATAAACTGTTGTATCCTTTGCCTGGTTGTATATGTTTGCTAGACAGCTGCGTTGGCACGTATGGTGATGCCAAAAATGCGGGTTTTATTCCTGGACCTGCTGAAAATCCTTAGAAGGACGCCAGCTATCAATTTCCTGAATCAGCTGAGTTATCGTGACCCTTGGATTAAACCTACAGTGTTCGGTCAAAAAGTAACCCTATAGTCTGATAGGACTGCGATGACTCTATGTTGTGACTCTCGGTTATGCTTGTATTGACTCATGCCCATTTTGTTTTGGTTGTCTGATGTATTATGCACTTCTTACCAATTCCAGTAATGTGACCTCTGAATCCATGATGTTCTTGCATCACATCCAATCATGTCAAACTTTTATTTTGAATGACACCCATCAATGAGCTGCAGAAATAATTGGGAATGCTCGAGCAGCATTTTTTTTTAGGAATTACATGCAATCCACTAAAATCTTTTTAACCAGTTCATACAAAATTGACAGAGGAGTCAAAGAACTAGATTTAATTGATAATTGTTTCTGATGATTTGTTTGACATCTTTGACATAAACAAAACGCTTATCTCTCTAGGACTATGCTTTTAAATTCCGAATAATCATATTGCTTCTGATAGCCTCCCCATGCCGTCAAAAGCCTCCCCATGCCTTTTTATTTTGATTACACAGAAACACACTTAAATAAAAGATAAAAACACCTCATAATTAATCCTCAATGCAAAACAAAAGCATCAGGGATGGTTAGGTTAGCATTATTCTTATGTTTTTTTTCATGATTCTAAGCTTGATCTGAGTGATCTGAGTGATGAGTAGAATACAACAAGCATTTGAAGTATTGCAATGAGCAGAAGACGAATAGTGGTCAATATGCAACATTGTATCGATTGGCGACATGTAGAAATTTCCATACAGTAACAGTAATTATAAGAAAAAAAAATCAACTTCATATTCAAAATGAGGCATTTTTCCAGAAATGGATTTCATTGCTGTAATATTTATTGTAAACTGCAAGCTGATCAACGACAAAAAGTTGATGACGAGAAGTTCACTTTTGTGCTTACACAAATACTAGTTATATTAATAAGGCATGTTCTAGGTCAATAACTGTTGTGCATTCATCCCCTGGCAACTTACGTTCCAATGTTAATGCTGAAGTTGATCATGTTACCTAATTAATTCCTGAATGTGATGTGTACTACATTGAACAGAACAGGACTTCTACAATCAGGAAATAATGAGGAAAGCAATAACGATGTGACACAGTGAAACACCAAACATATGTGCACGAAAAGGTAATCGTTTCTTAAATCTCAAAAAGAAGGCTTTTCAAAGATCAAGTGGCTCTGCACCTAAAATTTGCCTTTTTTTCAAACTTTTATTATGTCAATGCTTTTTCAATTCATTTCAGATGAAATCTGAAAGGAGCTTTTAACAGATCTTTCAGCTCTTCTCTGAATTTACTCTGAGTCGCTGCATAAGTACATGGGTTTAGAAAACAACTCAACAACCTCAGAAAATCTGCAGTTTCAGTGGCGATATATTTAGGGTCTGTAAGGTCACCTTGGTAATAAATGGTACTTGTCATTCTAGTAATCGTAAAACTGACGACAAATGTCAACCAAAGCAGTATAAAACTGATGGATATGGAGAATAGTGAGATTATGGCCTTCCTTCGGCTCTCCATCTCTGAATTGCTGTGATTTTCACTCCTGCGATTTTTAAGTTCCGTCCGGGTACGATTTGACGCTATAATACGCTGGACAGTTAAAGAATTAAACAAGACAATATTCGTGAAAGGAAGCCAAACTACCCAGGCACTATGGAACCAGACAAAAGCTGTACCTATAGTTGAATAAAAAAAAGCCTCACTTGATCGGCAACCCCACGGCACATTGTTGATAATATGCTGAGGCTCATATGCAAACAACACAGGGATATTTTTCAACACAATGCCAATCGAGATGCTGGTGACAACAACAGTTGCAGTTCTTTGCGTGCAAAATTTTGTTTTAAATTTTTGGCAGCAGATGACTACATATCGATCAAAGGTGAAGAAGACGATACTACAAACTGACAAATAAGAGCAAAAATTATCATGTATGTAATGACGGTGCAAACAGGGGTGTAGGACAGGAATAGAAGTGGAAAGTGGTAACTCAAAATGTAATACAATATTACATAGCTGCTTAGGACAAGAAGATCAGCTATTACCATGGTCACCATATGCAAAGTGATACACCTGGAGAGGCCACAGGTTCCTCGCAAGAGAATTGCAAATGACATCAAGTTTGCTGTAAGATAAAAAGAGAGTGTGCAAGGCAATGTATTAAAATTCCTGTATCTGACTGAAATATATGTGACAATATCACAAATGAATCGATATTATGTGATTGGCAATGTAGCATAGCTATCCATACATTTTGCTGTTCTGCTCAGTCTTCACTGAATTACAAGGCAGTCTGAAATTTCTCATGCATTGTTGAAATGAACTCTGAGTTACATACTTAGTAGATCAGAGAGATGTTCAGATGAAGGAAAATCGAAACTTTGAAATAACAGTAGTTTGTGAGTTTCTTTCGGACTTATCCATTATGAAGCATTGACTAACATCTTGGACACATTGTATATGATAAGAGATTTGACTTGAGGATTAAACATGTAAAACATCGAAGAACAGGAAACAGTTCACACGGACTCACCAGGAATGGCAACAGCTGCAAGAATTGGGTCGTAAATCTCCTACACCACTATAATACTTGGTTTTCCAATTTAATTTTTTTCTGACAAAGTATGAGTTCTATAATTTCTGTAATACTCTGACAGGTGCACTCAAGAACAGTAAAAAAATCTTTAAAAATTACACAGGCGTGTAATCTCCAGGGAAGAACATTGTTTTTTTTAGGAGCGCTCATCAAAGCAATGTGTTGATGGTAGTTGTTTTAGAACATAGAGAACATTGAACAATACAGCGCAGTACAGGCCCTTTGGCCCTCGATTTTGCGCCGATCCAAGCCCACCTAACCTACACTAGCCCACTATCCTCCATATGCCTATCCAATGCCCGTTTAAATGCCCATAAAGAGGGGGAGTCCACCAATGCTACTGGCAGGGCATTCCATGAACTCACGATTCGCTGCGTAAAGAATCTACCCCTAACATCTGTCTTATACCTACCACCCCTTAATTTAAAGCTATGCCCCCTCGTAATAGCTGACTCCATACGTGGAGAAAGGTTCTCACGGTCAACCCTATCTAAACCCCTAATCATCTTGTACACCTCTATCAAGTCACCCCTAAACCTTCTTTGCTCCAATGAAAACAGCCCCAAGTGCCTCAGCCTTTCCTCATACGATCTTCCTACCATACCAGGCAACATCCTGGTAAACCTCTGCACCCGTTCCAGTGCCTCCACATCCTTCTTATAGTATGGCGATCAAAACTGCGCACAATACTCCAGATGCGGCCGCACCAGGATGTTGCTCAGACACATACAGTAATTAAATGCAAAATGAAGCAAGTAACAAGAAAATGGGACACCGCCTTATTTTATATCCCTTGTAATGGGAGTTCTTTTCAAGGAGAATCAGACGCGAATATCTGAAAATGTCCCACAATTCAGAAATAATCTAAATGAAAATCCGTGCTCCATTTCAAAACTTATGTTTTTGTTATTCAAATCCAGTTAATTAAACTAAAGTTAGGCCTATGTAAGTTTACCTTTTTTCGTCATACTTTTAGCATCTTTTGATCATTTTTGAAAGGTTTACTTATTACTAAACCTCAGGAACAGTCTTTTTGTAAATCCCCAACTTTACAAATGTCAACAACGAGTCGGGTTTCATGACCGAATAATATAAGACACCATTAGATTTGTTCTTAAAATCACTGCCGGCTTAACATCTTCTCATAAATATTCCATTGAGCTTAGCAGTAGCAAGTTAACTCGATTGTTTGATTGGGAGCTTTGCAATGTTGGATGTGATTGACGAACATCTGAGGATTCGTTTGTGTTCAGCAGTCTCACATGTTTTAACAATTATTTTTTGTTTCCTATCTCTATTTTTTCCTCGTAGATCAATGATGAAACTTAATACAAATGCAATTGTACTAATATTAGGGTATTTTGAAATAATCCTGATTAGTGGATCCTTTGCAGAATTCTTTAAAATCTTTTCTGAGGAAGAATAATTCCCAGCTTTGTGAAACCACAAAATCATCCTGACAATGCGAAAGGGGTCCAGTCATCCCAGGATTCAAAGGCTCACTGGGAAAGTTTAGTTAATATCGCAATCCTGCCTCTTCACTATAACCGTGGTAATTGTTTCTATTTAAATAATCATCTGATGCCCAGTTCAATCCTTCAGTTGAATTTCTCGCCATCACGCTTCTATGTACAACATGTAAATTCCAAATGACTCGCCCGTTAAAACATGCTTTCCTATGTTGCATTTGCTTTTTTTTTCAAACCCTGTCGAACACGTTTATTCTTCCAATTGGGACAGATCACCCTATATGATGGGTCTGGGTCCCTCATGATGTCTTAAATGTCTGTAAGCCTTCATTCTGGCCCTCTCCTCTGCCTGAAAACAATTCCTAATTTCCGTCTTGAATAACTTGATGCTGTGAGACAGCACAGATGAATGCCAGATCAATCATAAATACAGAGCTACATTTTGAATTTGGTCCAGGTCTCGCAAATGCAGGGCAGCACAGTCGTTCAGCGGTTAGCGCTGCTGCCACACAGCGCCAGGGACCCGGGTTCAATTCCCGCCTCGGGCAGCTGTCTGTGTGGAGTTTGCACATTCTCCCCGTGTCTGTGTGGATTTGCTCTGGGTGCTCCAGTTTCCTCCCACAATCCAAGGATGGGCAGGTTACGTGAGTTGACCATGCTAAATTGCCTGTAGTGTTAGTTGTAAGGTTTATGTAAGGGAATGGGTCTGGGTGGGTTGCTCTTCAGAGAGTCGGTGTGGACTTGTTGGGCTGAAGGGCCTGTCACCACACTGTAGGGAATCTAAGTATTTCTCAAGTTTCAAATCAAGTAAACAGTACCCGTATTGATACTCAAACTTAAACTATTTAAATTATAAAATACATTGCATTTAGTTAATCTGACGAGGAATCAAATACTGACAGCAAGTGATAAATATCTGTCAACCACCTGAAAAGTGGCATTTAAATTTTTCTTTCAATTGACATTTCCTGGGGTAAGGAGACAAAACGAGTCACGCTTGAAAAGCATGGCAGGTCAGGCAGCATCAGAAGCGCAGAAGTGTTGACTGTTCTTTCTTTTTTTATATAGATATTTTTATTAGAAATTTAACATTTTTACAATTTTACAAAAATAAACAAAACTCTCAAATATAAACATTGATATACACTTAAATCAAATATACAATAGCCAAAATTTAACAAAAGAAAAAAAACCAAAACTCAACTGTCTACTAATCTAACCTACAACTAACCAGACTGTATATTTAAGTCTCTTACATGCTCGGAATGTGTTAACATCAGATGTAATAAAACCCGTATTCATGCGGGATTCCTCTCCTAAGGGGCCCTGGACCAGCCAGGTTTGTAATCTCAATTAAATAAAAGTCCTTGTTAGGATAGCCGAAATATCTGTATTTATGCAATTCAAGAAGGGCTGCCATATTTTATAAAATAATTCGGTCTTTCAGTGCACCATATTTGTAAGGAAGTCAAGGAGAATACATTCCATAATTAATCTGTGCCAATTTGAAAGTCCAGGGGGGCCCTCAGCCACCCAGTTCACCAAAATATTTTTCCTTGCACAGAAAGAGAGAATAGAAAATAGTCTCTTCCCGTACATGTCCAGGGAGGGAAAGTTCGAAAAGCCCAAAAGGAGAGATACAGAGTCCACTTTAATTTCCATTCCTAAAATTTCTGTCAGGGTACTTGCTACTTTAGTCCAATATCTACGGTTCTTATGACAGGTCCATAGGCAATGTACAAGAGTGCCCACCTCTATTTTGGGACACATTGGAGATGCTCCTGCCTTAAATTTTGCCAATTGAACCGGTGCTATATGGGCCCTATGAAGTATCTTCAGCTGGATAGCCTGGGTTATGTTACAGATAGTAATTCTTCTAGCGTTTTGCCAAATATCATTCCACGTTTCTATAGAGATTTCTAGTCCCAAATCCTGATCCCATATTTTAAGCAGATTATCCATATCTCCCGATACTGACTGTTCTTTCATAACCCCTTAATCAGCCATACAGCATCCGCAGTCCTCAATTCCTCCTTTTCCCGGGATAAACCAGTCTACATGATAGGCAGGTCTTCCTATTTCCAGAATAATATGAGTCTAGCCTATTTCATGAAACCACTGTTCAATGGAAAATCTGGCATTAAAGAAAATTTAGTACAGCAGGGAAAGGAGGATTTATTTTGTTTGATCTACCCCTATAATTGGTGAATTTTCTTGTTTCCATTCAAAGCAGGAGTTAAAATGACATTTACTCCAAAATAAATTGTTAATGGAAAGATTCAATACTGGACTACCGTGGCGCCTTGGGCAGGTTGTTGCTACAAAATGCGTAATGGTGTGAAATGCCATTAGAATTCCAGATAGCCATATCTGTGGTTTCATTAGATAAAGAAGTAACTGGGATTTTGATCTACTGAACTGTGTTATGATTTCCTCACAGTATGGACAATCAGGCATCAGGCATGCTTTGCACATTCAGTGCCTGGGAGAAGTTTTGCCTTTTTTTCAGATTGGCAATGTCAGGAACGCAAAGATAGATTGTAAGAGAGATATAACAAATTCGACATTTCGCTGAACAAGGACCAAAAATATGCCACCAGGTTATTCGAGTCTGCTACACCATATAACACGATCATGTTCGATCATAATTTAACCCCCAGGCCATGTCCTCGATAATAAATCATCTCTTTGGAGTCTCTGGCTGGAGGAATTGCTGCTGGAGAGAAGACACGCTCTGATTGCGCGATTGGTATAAGCTAAAGGGAGAGTGCCTGAAGCAAAGAACAGATAACTGTGACTGGATGAGTAAAGGTCGAACTGGAAAACCGTTTTTGGCAAGCAGCGTTGGATGAGCGAATCAGATTGGTAGGTCAATGGGAGGAGGTTGCTGAGAAGAAGAAACCAACCCAACTCACTAACTTGTTCAAAGGTTGCAGCTCTTTTCTCACCAAACTGTCATAGTGTTGCTCAGAGGGGTTTAGCACATCTGGAGATCGAAGCCTGTGACTCAAATATTCTAAACCCAGCAACATATCTACCCATCTTTCTATCTTTAACCTAACATCTATGCTCCATTTTCAACATTTAGTCCTGTCTGTCAAATTGAAATACTGGCTTGGGGGAAAGGGGGGAATTTTGGCTAATCATTCAGGTTGTTAGTTTGTAGCTTTCTGAATTTTTATCATGACATTCTTCGAATTTTATTTGGTGCTTTTTCATTGGAGTGAATTGTTATTCCTGTTTTTCATAAAATAAACGGTGTCAGAAGTCTTGATAATATGTAGAAATCGGGGAGAGTAAATTTAGACGCAGGTCAAATACAAATAGTTACTGCAATAACATGAAAAAAGTCATTAAGGTACAGATCCACAGTTTTCCTCTTAGCATCTGATCGAGTGGTTAATTTGGTGTCTATGGGATGAATTTCTGCTGTGCTTCCCAAATTACCACAGAAAATCCCATCACTGAAACTCGACCATTTTCCCCAGAAGCTTCACATTCCAATCAATTTTGGCTAGCTCCTTCCTTATGTCCTTATTTTTAATTTCACTCAATTATAAAAGAGTTGCATCTGAGTATAATTTCGCCTTCTCAAACTTCGGGGTAAATTCTATCATATTTTGGCGACTGCTCCGGCGAATTTGTTCATGTTAAGGTACCTACTCAAGACTGCTTCATGATACATCACGGAATCCACAATTGCCTGTTTCTTCGTGTGCTCTGCGAGTAGTTACTGCAAAAAAAAAACGGTGAGCATTCTACGAATTCCTTTTCTTAGGATCCACTGTCAAACCAATTTTCCCTGTCTACCAAATTGAAGTCCCTATGATAAAAATAATAGTGCCACTCTTACATGTTTTTTTTCAGTCTCAGCTACACATATACAGTCTCCTAGCCTTCCAACTGTATATAGAATATGTAACATAGAACATCAGCCCTCGATGTAGAGCCGACCTGCGAAACTAAGCTGCTGCCCTTCTGTCCTGCACTATTCCATTATCATCCATACGTTTATCCACTTCTTCGATCAGTGTCCTTTCTCACTAACAAGGCAAGCCGACCATCTCTGTCAAATTGGTTGTCCTTTCCATAGAATGCATACCCTAGGAAATTTAGTTCTGAACCCTCATCCTGTTTGAGCAATGTCTCTCTGATACTCACGAAATTATATCTATCAATTTCAATCTTTGCTACAATCTCATTTACCTCGTTTCGTATACTGCATGCATTTAAGTACACCATCCTCAGTCAAGTATTGACCTTTCTTATGATCAAAGAGAAGAGTCAGAGCTAGTACTATGGGGATGTATTTAATTGAGGAAGGGGGAATTATCATGCAATTAAGCTGAAACTGGGGCGCCCAAACTGGGAGCATATGTTCTCAGGGAAACGTACAACAGCAATGTGGAAGTTGCTTGGGAAGCACCTGCTGATAGTGCAGCATAGGCTTGTCCCATTAAGGCAAGGAAGGCATGGTAGAAACCTGTGTGACAACGATGTCAGGCATCTAATCAAGTGAAAGAAGAAACTTACTTAAAATTAAGGGCTTTAGAGGGGTACAATGTAACCCTGAAGGAACTGATAAATGGGCTTACGAGAGCTGGAAGGGGGCATGACAAAGCTTTAGCCGGTAGAATGAATGAAAATCCTAAGGCGTTGTACACTTACCTGAGGAACAAGAGGGTGGCCAGAGTGAGGGTAGGACCATTCAGGGATAGTAGAGGGCAGTTTTGCCTGGAGTCGGAGGAAGTAGGGGAGGTCTTTAATGTATATTTGGCTTCAGTATTCACTATTCTGAGGTACCTCAGAGGACCTCGTGAAACAGACTGATAGGCTTGAACAGGTTGATGTTAAGAAGGAGGATTGGCGAAGAATTTGCAAAACATACGGATAGATAAATTCCCTGGGCCATCGAGGTTATGACAGGAAGTGAGTAAAGCGATCCTGCGACTTTGAAGATGATCTTTGCATCCTGACTGTCCATTGGTGTGCGAACACGTTATTAGAGGGTGGTAAATGTTATTATCTTGTTCAAGAAAGGGAATGGGGAAATTCCTGGGAATTACACATCAGTCAGTCTTATGTCTGTGATGGGCAAAATCTTGGAAAGAATTCCGAGAGACAGGATTTATGATTAATTGGAAAACCACAGTTTGATTAGAGATGGTCAGCATGGCTTTGTGAGGGGCAGATCATGCATCACATGCCTTCTTGAATTCTTTGAGGATGTGACAAAACAGCTGAAGAAGGCAGAATAGTCGATGTGGTGTACATGGATTTTAGCAATGCGTTTGGCAAGGTTCCTGATGTCGACTTCTTCAGTAAGTAAGGAGGCATTGGGATGCAGGGAAACCTGTCTGTCTGGATACAGAATTGGCTGGCCTACAGAAGACAGAGGGTGCTGGTAGATGCAAAGTATTCAGCCTGGAGCTCAGTTACAGTTGTGTTCAGCAGTGATCGGCTCTGGGCTTTTTACGCTTTGTGATTTTTATAAATGACTCAGATGAGGAAATGGAAGGCTTTGCCAATGACACGAAGTTTCATGGAGTTGTGGACAGTGTGGATGGATGATATAGTTTGCAACGGGGCATTCACAGGATGTGCAGCTGGGCTGAGATGTGGCAGATAGAGTTCAACCTAGAAAAGCACGAAGTGATTCACTTTGCATTTTCGAATTTGAACGCAGAGCACACTGTTAAATGCAGAAATCTTGGTAGTGTGGAGAAACAGAGGGATCTTACTGACCTGGTTGATGGCATTGTTAAGAAGGCGTACGGTGTATTTGCTTTCATTAGTGGTGGTGGAGATTGAGTTTCTTAGCCAAGATGTTATGCTGCATCTCCATAGAGCCCTGGTTTAATCACACTTGGAATATTGTGCATGGCGTCTGAGGAGATTTGGGAAGCGTTAAACAAATATTTTTCATCAGCAATCACACTGTAAAAAGACAATGTTGTCGAGGAGAATACTGTGAAACAGGTTAATGGACTAAATAGGATTGAGGTTCACAAGGACGAGGTGTCAGAAATTCTGGAAGGTGTGAAAACTGCTAAATCCCATGGGTAGAATGGGACCTATCCGATGATTCTCTGGGAAGCCAGGGAGGGGATTTCCGAGCCTTGAATTTGATCTTTATGTCGTCATTGTCTCCAGGAATGGCATCAGTAGACTGGAAGACAGCAAATGTTGTTCCCTTGCTCAAGAAGGGGAATAGAGACAATCCTGGTAATTATAGACCAGTCAACCTTATCTCGGTTGTTTGTCAAGTGTTGGAAAAAGGTTATACGAAATAGGATTTATAAACATCTGGAAAGGAAAAGCTTGATTAGGGATAATTAGCATGGTATTGTGAAGGGAATTTCGTGCCTCATAAATCATATTAATTTCTTTCAGAAGATAACCAAACAGGTAGATGAGGGCAAAGTGGTTTATGTGGTATATATGGATTTAATAAGGGGTTTGATAAGATTCCCCACGGCAGGCTTCTGCACAAAAACGGAGGCATCGGACTGAGGGGTTTGGATCAGAAGTCGACTAGATGAAAGAAGACAGAGGGTGTTTATTGATGTTAAATGTTCACTGTGCAGTTTAGTTGCTAGTGGGGTAGTGCAAGGATCTGTTTTGAGTCCATTGCTGCTTGTCATTTTTTATAGAAGAGAGCGTGAAAGGATGGTTTAGTAAATTTCAGATGACACTAAGGTCAGTGAGTTGTGAATTGTGCCGAAGCATTTTGTAAGTGACTGAGAGACATAGATAAGCTGCAGATCTGGGATGAGAGGTGACAAATGCAATTTAATGTAGGAAAACGTGAGGTGATTCACTTTAGAAGGAATAACAGGAATGCAGAGAGCCGGGCGAATGATAAGATTATTGATGAGAATATAGATGAGCAGAGAGATCTTGGTGTGCATGTTCATAAATCCCTCAAAGTTACTATCCTGACTGATAGGGGTGTTAAGAAGTCACAATGTGTGTTAGCTTTAATTAGCAGAGCGATCGAGGTCAGAACAAAGAGGATATGTTACAATTGTACAAAACTCTGGTGCGGAAGCACTTGGAGTATTGTGTGCAGATCTGTTAACCGCTTATAGGAAGGATGTGGAAGCTTTGAAATGGGTTCAGATGAGATTTAATCGGATGTTGCCTGGTATGGAGGGAATGTCTATCGAGAAAAGTTTGAAGGATTTGAGACTGTTTTTATTAGAGAGAAGAAGATTGAAAGGTCACTTAAGTGAGACATACAAAACAATCAGAGGTTGTGAGAGGCATTTTTTCCTAGAACAGTGATGGCTAGCACGAGAAAGCATAGCTTCAAATTGAGGTGTGATTTATAAAGGAGAGATTTTAGAGATAATGTCTTTACACAGAGCGTAGTCGAGGCATGGAACACACTGCCTGCAACAGTTGCAGATTCGCCAAATTTACGGGCATTTAAATGGTCAATAGGTAGGCATATAGAGTCATAGAGATGTACAGCACGGAAACAGACCCTTCGGTCCAACCCGTCCATGCCGACCAGATATCCCAACCCAATCTAGTCCCACCTGCCAGCACACGGCCCATATCCCTCCAAATCCTTCCTATACATATACCCATCCAAATGCCTCTTAAATGTTGCAATTATACCAGCCTCCACCACATCCTCTGGCAGCGCATTCCATACACGTACCACCCTCTGCGTGAAAAGGTTGCCCCGTAGGGGTTCTTTTATATCGTTTCCCTCTCACCGTAAACCTATGCCCTCTAGTTCTGGACTCCCCGACCCCAGGGAAAAGACTTTGCTATTTATCTTATCCATGCCCCTCATAATTTTGTAAACCTCTATTAGGTCTCCCCTCAGCCTCCGACGCTCCAGGGAAAACAGCCTCAGCCTATTCAGCCTCTCCCTATGGGTCAAATCCTCCAACATTGGCAACATCCTTGTAAATCGTTTCTGAACCCTTTCTAGTTTCACGACATCTTTCCGATAGAAAGGAGACCAAAATTGCACGCAATATTCCAATAGTGGCCTAACCAATGTCCTGTACAGCTGCAACATGACCTCCCAACTCCTGTACTCAATACTCTGACCAATAAAGGAAAGCATACCAAACGCTTTCTTCACTATCCCATCTACCTGCGACTCCACTTTCAAGGAGCTATGAACCTGCTCTCCAAGGTACCTTTGTTCAGCAACACTCCCTCGGACCTTACCATTAAGTATATAAGTCCTGCTAAGATTTACTTTCCCAAAATGCAGCACCTCGCATTTATCTGAATTAAACTCTATCTGCCAATTCTCAGCTCGTTGGCCCATCTGGTCCAGATCCTGTTGTAATCTGAGGTAACCCTCTTTGCTGTCCACTGTACCTCTTATGCTCGCATCCAAATCATTTATGTAAATGGCAAAAAGTGGAGGGACCAGCACTGATCCTTGTGGCACTTCATTGGTCACAGGCCTCCAGTCTGAAAAGCAATCCTCCACCACCACCCTTTGTCTTCTACCTTTGAGCCAGTTCTGTATCCAAATGGCTAGTTCTCCCTGTATTACGAGAATGGAATCGAAAGATCAGATGGGTTTCAGATAGATTTCACAGGTCAGCGCAACATCGAGGGCGGAACATAGAACAATGTAATATTCTATGTTCTATGTTACATTGTGTTCAGTTCTGTTCGCCTCATTATAGTGAAGATGTGGAAGCTTTAGAGAGGATGTAGGAAAGACTTACTGAAAATGAAGAACATTTCTTCTAAACAATGCTTGAGGGAGGTAGGGTCTTTATCATTGGGGTGAAGAAGGATGAGGCGTGACGATTTAGTGGTGGACATGTTGTTGAGACGTTTAGACAGACTGGATAACCAGAGATATTTTCTCCCACCGCGGAAATGTCTATCACGAAGCCCGTAATTTTAACTTAATTGGAGGAATGTTTAGGAGAGATGTCAGTAGTAGGTTCACTTCAAAGAGAGTGGTTAGTGTCATTAGTGGTAGTCGAGTCAGATACATTACGGACATTTAAATGACTCTTGGAAAGGCAATAAGAAGATAGCACGATGAAGGGTATGCATTTTTTTCTGATCTTAGAGTATGATAAAAAGTCAGGACAATATCGACGGTCAAAAGGCCTGTACTGTGCTGCACTGTTCAAAGTTACCCTTTTGGTTCTGCTTTTTTCACATAGCGTACTAATGCCTCATACTCCCTCAACAGAATCTCTTCCCTGTCTCTCTAATTACATTGGTGGTATCTAACTGGCCTCGATAAATGTGTCTTTCCCATTCCACCCTGTGTGCCTTTGCAACCCAGATAAGGTGCCCTTGAATGAGGCACCAGCAGGAAACATAGCTTCAGGATTCTTGATCCTGGCTATTGTGTCTATACCCCTGACTATACTATCCCTGATTACAAGTACATTTCTCTTTTGTTTCCTATCTTAAATAGTTCCTGTAGAACGGCCATTTGGTTACTTTTCACCTCTTCCTTACAGCCCCCTTCTCTCATCCACAGACGGAGCAAGAATTTGAAACCTGCAAAATACGGTCAAGGGCTCAGACTCCTTAATTGCTAACTTCACGGATCCCTCTACCTTCCTCGGCTATGGTCATAACCTCCATCCTTGATCACTGACTGAACTAATCGAAGAGGTGTGCATCCTCTCGAAATGCAGCACCCATGTAATTCTCCCACTCAAAGAATTCGAAGCAAATACCCCAGCTCATCAAATCTGAACCACAGTTCCACTAGCAATCAGCACTTGCTGCAGATGTGGTCAGTAAGAGCCAAAATGGTGTCTTCAAGGTCCCACATCATACAGGTACAACACATTACCCGATTCTGCACCGCCATCTTATTTAAGCAAAAAGAAGCAAAAGCCTTCTCTTGCCCTGAGATTCAAATTCAACATTGCCTCCAAATTTCCCGAACTATTTACTCACTCCAACTGTCTCTCACTCCGGATGTGATATCATCTTCCCAACAGAGTGATTTTTTTTCTGCAATGAGAACATGGAACATAGATTAGGTTAGATTCCCTATCGTGTGGAAACAAGCCCTTCAGCCCAAGTCCATACCGACCCTCCGAAGAGTAACCTACCCAGACCCATGTCCATCCGACTAATGCACATAACACTATGTGCAATTTTGCATTGCCAATTCATCTAATCTGCACATCTTTCAACTGCGAGAGGAAACCGGAGTACCCGGAGGAAATCCACGCAGTCACGGGGAGAACATGCAAACTCCACACAGACAGTCGCCCGAGGCTGGAGTTGAACTTTAGTAACTGGCACTGTAAGGCGGCAGTGCTAACTACTGAGCCACTGTTCTGCAACAAAGCTAACATAAAGCATTGAGCATTACAGCACAGCACAGGGCGTTCGGCCGTCGATGTGTTTCCGACCTTTTATCCTACTCTAAAAACAAGCTAACCAACATACTTACAGTTTATATCGCCCATGTGTCTATCTAAGAGACGCTTAAATGTACCAATGTATCTGACATCACTAAAACTTCTCGCCTTGCATTCTACACATGAACCACTCTCTGAGTAAAGCACCATTCTCTGACATTTTCCTGAAATCTTCTTCAAATTACTGTTAAAATTATTCTCATTAGTGGTCGCCATTCAACAATGGGGAAATGTCTCTGGCGATCCATTCTATCGTCTTAAGCCTCTCATCATCTTAAGCACAGCAATCAAGTCAGCACTCATCCTTCTTCACTCCAATGAGCAAAACCCTCATTCCCGTGACCTTCCATCTTGAGACATGTACTCCAGTTCAGGTAGCATAATGGAGAATCTCGTCTTCACCCGATCTAAAGCTTCCACATTCCTTTAATAAGGCGACAAGAACTCAGCACAAGTGTGGTCCTACCGGCAGCATTATGTCGCGACTCTTAAACTCAAGCCCTATGCTACTGAAAGACAACACACCATAAACATAGTTAACAACCTTATCGACTTGGTTGTCAACATTTTGGGATGTAAGGACATGGACCCCAATATTATGAGACGGGGTAAATGCTCTGCTAATTTAAGCACGACACAGAGAGAAGCTCACCTCGTGCCATAATGTGTTAAACTTCAAGTGGCAAAGACATTACAATGGTCACTATTTAAAGTAAAATTTAATTATTTTGTTGCATTCGTCCAACAGAGAACATTAAAACCAGCAATTATTCACAGTTCCTTTCTGTGAATTCTACCTTTTATCTCCCTACTAAGCAATACTGGTCCGAAAAAAAAAAAACACAATTGAGATGTACAAAAAATGTACTTTCAAAACCAGCCAGCTCAGAATATTCTTTGTTTCTTCCTGTATACATTTTCCTCTGTCGTCTTTTATTCAGTATTTTGCTTCACAGGACTTACAAATGAACAGGTACATCTCGGAAAGCTATTAGGCTAACACACTATACTTGCTGGTTTTCCTGGCAGTTCTCTCCCCAACTGTTCAAAATGTCCAGTTCAATACCCAAAACATTGCTTCTTTTCATTGGTCTGATGTTGTCAAAATACTAAATTCATACTTGATTGAATGTTAGTAACTGGGACATAATGTAAACTGATTGGACGAATTTGAAGTTGTTTTTTATAATTTTAGATTACTTACAATGTGGAAACAGGCCCTTCGGCCCAACAAGTCCACACCAACCCTCCGAAGAGCAACCCACCTAGACCCATTGTCATACATTTACCCCTTCACCTAACACTATTGGCAATTTAGCACGGCCAAATCACCTGACCTGCACATCTTTGGACTGTGGGCGGAAACTGGAGCACCTGGAGGAGACCCACGCAGACACGGGGAGAATATGCAAACTCCACACAGACAGTTCCCTGAGACAGGAATTGAATGCGGGTCTCTGGTACTGTGAGGCAGCAGTGCCACTGTGCCGCCCATATTATGGGAACTCAGCTGCACAATTGGTTTCACAATCAAGTATTACATTTTAAATCATTCCAGAGTGTGTCTCTCTAAATCCGAGTTAGCTTCCAGTCACTTGTACAGGTGCAGTACACACCTACACCTTTATAACACTCACGATCCTTCTGTTCCTCCACACGGCCAAGATTACTGCCTTTAACACTGTAACCTGCATTCAAACTCGATGTTCCAAAATGAATAACTTCATATATTTTACAGGTCAAACTCCATCTGCTACCTCTCAGCACAGCTCTCCAGCCAGTCAATGTCTTTCTTCAACCTACAACAGCCCTCCACACTATCCATAACTCCACCAACTTTTGCGACATCGGCAAAATTACTGACAAACTCTTCCACTTCCTCATTCAGGTCATGCGGAGACATTTCTTTGGCCAGAGAGTGGTGGACCTGTGGAATTCATTGCCACAGAGTGCAGTGGAGGCTGGGACGCTAAATGTCTTCAAGGCAGAAATTGATAAATTCTTGATGTCACAAGGAATTAAGGGCTACGGGGAGAATGCGGGTAAGTGGAGTTGAAATGCTCATCAGGCATGATTGAATGGCGGAGTGGACTCGATGGGCCGAATGGCCTTACTTCCGCTCCTATATCTTATGTTTTTAAAAATCACGAAGGTCAGAGGTCTCAGAAGAGATCACGGCAGAACTCCACTCCGATCCAAGCTCCAGGTTGAAATACGTTCCATCTGTTACCACACTCTCTCTTTGATGGGAAAGCCCATTCGGGCTGCACACATCAAATTTCCTTCTATCTCATGCCTCCATACTTTCTGAATGAACCTATCATGGGGAACCGTGCTAAAATCCATATACACCAGATCCACTGCTCGACTTCAGCAATGTCACATCCATTCATTATGGAACCCCCCTACTTCCTCCACCTCTACATTGAACTGCCCTCCACTATCCGTGATCAGCCTTACCCGATCACTGACCATGCTATTGTTTCTCACATAAGTGTAGAACACCTTGGAGTTTTCGTTAATCCTACCTGCCAAGGCTCTTTCATGCCCTTTCTAGCTCTCCAAATTAGTCTTCAGCTCCTTCCTGGCTACCTTATAATGTCCATAGCCCTGTCTGATCCTTGCTTCCTCAATCTTAAGTAAGCTTCCTTTGCACTTAATGTTACACATCTCTTGCCATACAAGGTTAACCAATCATCGCTCCCTTTCTTCAGTTGGACAAAACTATCCAGCACTATCAGCAAGTGCTCCCTCCACATTTCTAACGTTCATTTACCTGACAATATCTGCTCCCAGCCTATGCTGCACAGTCCTTACCTAATACTGCTGTAATTTCCCCACCCCATCCCCCGCAATTAAATACTTTCCCATACCATCTGCTGCTATCCTTCTCCATTACTATAGTAAAGGACAGGGAGTTGTGATCGCAATCACCCAAATGATCTCCAAACGAGAGATCTGATATCTGACATAGTTCATTGCCAACCGGAAAATTCAATGTGCCCTCGCCTCTCGTTCACCTATCTACTTCTTGAGTTGGGAAAACTTCCTGGACACACGTGACGAAAACTGCTCTGTCAAAACTACTTGCATGAAGGAGTTTCCAATCGATATTAGGGAAATTAAAATCACCCAGGACGACAAACCCGTTAATTTTAAACCTTTCCAAAATCTGTTTCCAATCTCCCAATTGGTTCACCCGAGCCTCCGTTACTTTCGGGGGTCTTCAGAAACCCCCAATGATGTCACTATTCCTTTTCTGTTTCTGACTGTCACCAAACCTTCCTCAACGACTTTTTTTCTGCAGCTGTGATGCAATCTCTGTTTTGCAATGTCATTGCCCCACCTCTTACCTCCCTCCCAATTTCTTTTCTGTCATCAAAACGGTGGAAGATACGACGGATATCTAAGTTTTCGTAATGGTCACAGCATTGTGTCTCCAATTTAAGTTCATTAATCTTACTACTGGCACTTCTTTCGTTAAAATAGACACATTAAAACAATCACACTACCCTATTAACTGTCTAACCCTGCTCATAAACTCTCTGCACGCTGTATCCGGAGGCCCATTTGATCATCTGATTTGTACCTACTTTAAACACCCCCAAAAAGCTCTAGAGAGCCTCCCACCCAGGATATTTGGTATCCTGGTACAAGTTTCATCCCTGCAGATATGATCCACATATCTGAAGCCCTCTCTCCTAAAACAGCTCCGCAGCCACGTGTTCAAATTCACTCCCTTTCTCTTCTTAGTCTCACTCGCTATTGGCACCAGTAGCATTTCTGAGATTGCTACTCTATGCATCCTGTTTTCAGCTTCCAACCTAATTTCTTGCATACTTCTTTCTGGCCCTCATCCTTTTTTTCCTAGCTACGTCATTGAGTACTATGACTTCTGTCTGCTCACGTTCCCTCTGAACAATCCAATAAACTCAATCTGAGACAATCTTGACCCTGACTCCCGGAATCCAACACACAAACCAGGAGTCTCATTTGCGACTGCAGAATCTCTGGTGCGTTCCTCTAACTACTGAATTTCAGGTGAATGGTTTTATTTTCCAGCGTGAGTTCACTTGTGTGAATGTAAGTGACTTTTTCCCGCATTCACTGCAGGTGAATAGTATTTATCCAGTCTGGGTTCTCCGATATTGATGCAGGTGAGATAACAGAATTTGTCCGTTCCCGCAGTCACAACAGGTGAGCAGCTTCTCGCTAGTATGAGTTCTCTGGTGCTCACATAACCTGGAAGACTGAGAAAATCCCTTCCCCCACTTGGATCAATAAACGGTTGTCTCCACTGTGAGTTCCCTGTTGTGATTTTAAGTTCGCTAATTGAGTGAATTTCTTCCCGCACTCAGAATTTGAATGGATTTTCTCCTGTGTGAGTTCTCTGGTGTTGATGCAAGTTTGTTTACTGAGTGAATCCCTTTCGACATTCTGGGCAGGGGAACGATTTCTCACCCAACTCAACATTTTCTGAATTTGACTGGGACCACTAAACCTGGCTTTGAAGTGATCTCCTATCACTGGTAACAGGACTAACACGTTATCCCCTCGGGAAAATGTCAGAGCCTCTGATCATTTATCTACCACCTGCTTCATTCTCACTGTGTCCTCTTTCCTTTTTTAGTGGCCAAAAAGTGGGAGAGGCAGGCCGTTTGCTGGCTCACCAGGGTTGCCTGTGTAATGTGCATTGTTTTATTGTTCAGTTGATCAGTCTGTTTTGTATGTGTGTGTTTCTATTATTTCCTCTTTGGTAAGTTAAAGTGGCATTTCCCGATGAACTAGTTGTAAGCTGCAGTTTGGGATTTGGACTTGCCGCCCCTTTCCCCTGTAAATTGCTATTGACTTTAACTGCTGTTTATTCCTTACCGTTGAGTTATTTATTCACGTACATCCCACACACCTCAACGCATTTTTTTTTGGTTTAGTCCCAACCTGCCCTTTCACTTTTTTCACTTAAGTGTTTCTCACTCTCGGCTTTGGCGGTCACTGGATCATTGGCCACATGTGTGTCTTCCTGGTGGGGCAATATTGGTAAAGTTTTTTTTCCGTCTGGTATTTTCATTATGTCTTGCACCTACATGCACACATTTTAAAAAATGGAAAGAAAAGAAAAATACATAACCAGGGACATCGACCTGCGGACGTGGAGTGCTTTATTTCACCATCCAATTCTAACTTAATTTCGTGCATACCCACACTTTCACTTTTTTCACGTAAGCATTGTTCTCTCTGGGCTTTGTTTGCCACTGGTTCACTGGCCACATTGCTGTTTTTTTTCTGCTATTGAAATATTAGTGAAGTTATTTACGTCTGGTGTTTTCACAGTGCCTTGCACCGACATGCACACAACATGGGAGCTGGGAAATGTAAGAAATTCTGCGCTTTGGCAATAGTGTGGGAAGGAGTGAGAGAAAAGGGGGGAAAAAGAAAAAAAAAACTTATAACCACGAGTTTTGGAATCTCCGCAGTAAAAAAGAAAACAATATAATCAGGAGATTAGAATCTCCTCAGTTAAGGACTGGTTCCCAGCTGGCTGGCCACAGTCAGTGTACTGTGCGCTAGTAGAGAAAATAAAAGACGAATGTAATCAGGACGTCGAACTGCGGCGAGTGAAATGTTTTTCATTTCCCATCCAAGTCTTTCTAAATTAATCCCTACTCTTCACTTCACTTTCTTAACATAAGCATCACTCGCTCCGGAATATGCTTGGACCTTGTTCTTTGGCCACATTGGTATCATTGGTATTCATAATGTTGTTTGCACTTGGTAAAAGAAAGGAATAAAACATCACTAAAATATGTGTCTGCGGCGCGTGGAATGTTTTTGCACTTCCAATTGTATTCTAATTTCGTCCCTACCTTCACTTCACTTTTTTATGCAAGCATTGTTCCTTGTGGGCTTTGTTTTTCACTGGCTCCTTGGCGTCATTGGTGTCTCTACTGGTAGTGGATTGACAATGACGTAATGTTTACTTAGTGTTTTCATTTCATTGTTATTCACTTACACGGGCATGCACACGGACACGCACATGGACACACACACGCACACACACACACACACTATACGGGTGTTCGGGAGCAAATTCAAAAATTATCTGAAGAGGGAACTTAGAATCTGCTCGGTTCTGGAGACGGACTTCAAATAAAAGATATATTCGCAAGGAATGGACCTGCAGGGAATTGAATGCGTTATTTACCCCTCAATTCAAGTTTGATTTAACCCCCACCACTTTTTTTTCACAGAATCATCACCTGTTCCGCGGTATATATGTCAATGATTCCTTTGCCAAATTGGTGTCTCTCTGGGTTGTAGAATATAAATAAAGTCATGTGCACTTATTATTTTCACTGTGTGGTGCTCCTCTAAACACACAACATGCGTTCTGGGAAGAAAAGAATAAAAAAATGTTAAAGGGAAGCTTAGTATCTCCACTGTTCTGGACACTGACTGAAAAAAAAATAGAAAGCAGGACGGGGACCTGTCGGGAGTGGTCTGCTTTTTCTCCCTCCAGTTATCTTTTGATTAACCCTAGAACTCACTTTCATTTTCTTTTTCAACAAAGCATCAATCCCTCCGGGCTTTGTGTTTTAGTGGATCCTTGGCCAGATTGATGTCTTTCCTTGTGGTGGAATATTAATAAAGCCATTTGAATCTGGTGTTTTCACTGTGTCTTGTACCTGTACACACACAAAAATAAGAAATAAATATCATACCAGGGGATATGATATACCTCAGTCGAATAAACAAGAATATTACCAGAACCAGGACCTAGGGGGAGTGTAATGCTTTATTTCACCCTCCAATTCTAATATGATTTTGGACCTACTATCCCCTTTACGTCTTTCACATAAGCATGGTTTGGGCTGAGGTTTGCTTGTCAGTGATTCCTTTGCCACAATAGAGTCTTCCCTGTTGGTGGAATATCAATAACGTCGGTATTTTCATTGTGTCTTGCAACTACTCAATATGGCACCATGAATATAAGCTCAAATGCTGTGTGGAACTAGTGTAGGAAAAGGAAAAGAAACAAACAGGACATGGACAGGCGATGCTTGTATGCTTTATTTTCCTTCCAATTCTATGTTGAGTTAGTCCCTACCATCCCCTTTTCATGGAAGCATCCCTCGCACTGAGCTTTACTGATTCCTTGGCTGCATTCGTGACTTTCTTGTTGTGAAAGTAATTAAGAGTCATAGAGTCATAGAGATGTACAGCATGAAAACAGACCCTTCGGTCCAACGCATCCGTGCCAACCAGATATCCCAACCAAACTAATCCCAACTGCCAGCACCCGGCCATATCCCTCCAAACCCATCCGATTCATATACCCATTCAAATGCCTCTTAAATGTTGCACTTGTACCAGCCTCCACCACTTCCTCTTGTAGCTCATTCCATGCACATACCACCCTTTGTGTGAAACAGTTGCCCCTTCAGTCTCTTTTATATCTTTCCCCCCTTACCCTAAACCTATGCCCTCTAGTTCTGGACTCCCCGAACCAAGGGAAAATACTTTGTTTATTTATCCTATCCATGCCCATCATAATTTTGTAAATCTTTATAAGGTCATTCCTCAGCATCCGATGCTCCAGGAAAAACAGCCCCAGCCTGTTCAGCCTCTCCCTATAGCTCAAATCCTCCAACCCAGGTGACATCCTTGTAAATCTTTTCTGAACGCTTTCAAGTTTCACAACATCTTTCCGATAGGAAGGAGACCAGAAATGCACGCAATATTCCAACAGTGGCCTCACCAATAGCCGCACAAGACCTCCCAACTCTGACCAATAAAGGAAAATATACCAGACATCTTCTTCACTATCCTATCTACCAGCGACACCACTTTCAAGGAGCTATCAACCTACACTCCAAGGTCCCTTTGCTCAGCAACACTCCCTAGGACCTTACCCTTAAGTGTGTAAGCCCTGTTAAGATTTGCTTTCCCAAAATGCAGCACCTCGCATTTATCTGAATTAAACTTAATCTGCCACTTCTCAGCCCATTGGCCCCTCTGGTCCAGATCCTGTTGTAATCTGAGGTAACTCTCTTCGCTGTCCACTACACCTCCAATTTTGGTGTCATCTGCAAACTTATTAACTGTACCTCTTATGCTCGTATCCAAATCCTTTAAGTAAATGACAAAAAATGGACGACCCAGCACCGATCTTTGTGGCACTCCACTGGTCACAGGCTTCCAGTCTGAAAAACAATCTTCCACCACCACCCTCTGTCTTCTATCTTTGAGCCAGTTCTGTATCCAAATGGCTAGTTCTCCCTGAATTCCATGGGATCTAACCTTGATAATCACTCTCTCATGGGAAATCTTGTCGAATGCCTTACTGAAGTCCTAATAGATCGCATCTAACACTCTGCCCTCATCAATCGTCTTTGTTACTTCTTCAAAAAACTCAATCAAGTTTGTGAGACACGACTCCCACCACACAAAGCCATGTTAACTATCCCTAATCAGTCCTTGCCTTTCCAAACACATGTACATCCTGACCCTCAGGATCCCCTCCAACAATTTGCCCACCACCGACGTTAGGCTCACTGGTCTATAGTTGCCTGGCTTGTCCTTACCACCCTTCTTAAACCGTGGCACCACGTTAGCCAACCTCCACTGTGTCTTGCACATAAACAGCATGGACGCTGCATCTGCAGCCTCGGCCCCATCTGGATCTGCTGCCTGTGCCACCTTCACTTCTGCTGGCTGGATCCCAGCGCGGATCTGCTGTTACTACTTTAGCCTCAAACTGCTGTGACTGCTGCGACGGTCCCACCGAGATCTGCAACCTGGCTCCACTTCCACTGCTGCTGACTGGAACCTTGTTTCTGTTGTTGTTGACCGAACCTGGCTTTCCTTCCTCGACTGCTCGATTAGATTCCCTACAGTGTGGAAACAGGACCTTCGGCTCAACACCAACTCTCCACCAACACCAACTCCACACCAACTCTCCGAGGAGTGACACAACCATTTCCCTCCGACATACGCACCTAACGCTACAGGCCCTTCACCCGACATGCACATCTTTGGACTTCGGGAGAAAACCGGAGCACCCACAGGAAATCTTTGCAGACACGGGGAGAATGTGCAAACCCCACAGAGAACACCGCTCAAGGCTGGAATCTTTGGTGCTGTGAGGCAGCAGTGCTTACCACTGCTGCTTACCAGTGCAGAGCCACCGTACTGTTACGGCTTTTGCCCGGATTTTCTGCCTTCAACCCCAGCTGAGGACTGTCATTGAGACCTGGGCTTGACTTCATGACACGGAATTCATCATTCTCGCCTCCAATGTCGAAGGCCTGTTAAATGTCACGGAGGCAGGGGTATATCAACTGGACCTTCGAGGGCTGGGACTAAGCCTATGACTAGTCTGGATTGGCTGGGACGAGGACGGGGCTGGAGTCCTTGTCAGGTCTATCGACCAGGTGAACGTCTGGTAATCTCTCCATCCTGACTCCATCGCCTTCACCTTCATGAGGCCTGGGTTTGGAGTGTCGAGGATCCAACTGCATGTACATTTCACGGGGCTATACTATTCCTGCATTCTGGAGGCCTCCAAGGGGCTGGTGTAATGCACGAACCAGCACCTGGTGTGTGGGTAACTCCTTCTGTTTGGCGCAGAGCACAGGTCCATGCACCGGCTCTTTAACGACCTGCTGCTGGATTATGACTGGTTCCAGTAATCGTTACATGGTTTCTGGGCCAGCTGGACAGGGAAACAGAGCAGCAGCCCCTCATTCAGGCAATAGTAGGATGTGAGGAAGGCCCAAGTTGGCGTTTTCTGTCAGGAGTGCGCGAGTGGATCGACAAAGCAATGGACTTCAGCGATCAATCAGCTGGATAAGGACGTGTTCGACCTGGAGACACGCCTCATATGGTCTGATGGGTAATACGATCACGCACTGGGACCTGCAACCCTTTAGGACCTGGGGCATGCACGTGAGATCACGGATCCGGCTGATCCAGGATCTGGACTGCGGCTGACGCTTCTTCTCATTGGGTTGATCATGTGTATCTGTTACGGATTCTGCAGACGTTCAGGTTGCAGACGCAGTTCCTCGCCAAGATCCGACTTTTGTACGCTACTGCAGAGCGTCTGGTTAAACTTAACTGGTCTCTGATGGACCCCCCTCCCTTTGAGCGAGGAGGCTGCCCCTTGTTCAGCCAGCTTGTACTTCCCATGCGTCGAGATTTCCAGTGCCACTTGTGGAGGAGGTTGCAGGGCCACCCATGGGCGTGGTCCTCTGAGCTTATGCTCGAAACGTGCACATGACTTTCATTGATCAAGCTGATTGCGCAGGAAGCGCGAGTGGCAGGCGGTATACTTGGTGGCATCTTCTACCAGGATCAACAGGGCCAAACGTTCCAGACTCCCGGTCTGTCCGTTGTAGGTGCACTCTTTGCCCAAGGAGTTACGGGGGTTCTTCTGGAGGTCCACCCATCTCCTCCAACTGGAGATCGACCTTGGCCTGACTAAGGATTGCTTACTAGCGCATGAGCAGGAGCTGGAGGCCAAAAACCTGAATCGCCTAGGTCGTTGGACAGGACTGCTCTGAATGCTGTCCTACAGGGATCGTGCACTGGTCCCAAACCATCTGGTGGTCTCCATGCTGTGGTCCTTTTGATTGGCCCATTCTGGGTTTGTCATTGACATACAGGGAACTTTGGTTAACTTCTTCTGGAACAAAAAAGGCGCTTCTGGATCGGGTCACAACTGAGGAGAGTGATTGGTCACTTCTGTTGTGGGCAAAGTCTTAGAGAGAATTGTAAGGGATAGGATTTATGCACATCTGGATAGGAATAATGTGATCAAGGATAGTCAGCATGGTTTTGTGAAGGGCAGGTCGTGCCTCACAAACCTTATTGAATTCTTTGAAAAGGTGACGAAGGAGGTTGATGAGGGGAAAGCGGTAGATGTGGTATATATGGATTTTAGTAAGGCGTTTGATAAGGTTCCCCATGGTAGGCTACTGCAGAAAATACGGAGATATGGCATTGAGGGTGAGTTGGAGGTTTGGATTAGGAATTGGCTGGATGGAAGAAGACAGAGGGTAGTAGTTGATGGCAAAGTTTCTTCATGGAGTGCCGTCACTAGCGGTGTTCCGCAAGGATCTGTTTTGGGACCATTGCTGTTTGTCATTTTTATAAATGACCTGGAAGAGGGGTTAGAAGGTTGGGTGAGCAAGTTTGCGGATGATACGAAAGTCGGAGGAGTTGTTGACAGTGAGGAAGGATGTGGCAGGTTACAGCAGGATATAGAGAAGCTGCAGAGCTGGGCAGAAACGTGGCAAATGGAATTCAATGTAGCTAAGTGTGAGGTGATTCACTTTGGGAAGAATAACAAAAAGATGGGGTACTGGGCTAATGGTCGGATACTTGATAGTGTGGATGAGCAGAGGGATCTTGGTGTCCTTGTACACAGAACTCTGAAAGTTGCCACCCAGGTAAATAGTGCAGTGAGGAAGGCATATGGCGTACTGGCTTTTATTGGTAGAGGAATTGAGTTCCGGAGTCCTGAGGTCATGATGCAGTTGTATAAGACTCTGGTGCGGCCGCATCTGGAATATTGTGTGCAGTTTTGGTCGCCATACTATAGGAAGGATGTGGAGGCACTGGAACGGGTGCAGAGGAGGTTTACCAGGATGTTGCCTGGTATGGAAGGAATATCGTATGAGGAAAGACTGAGACACTTGGGGCTGTTTTCATTAGAGAAAATAAGGTTTAGGGGTGACTTGATTGAGGTGTACAAGATGATTAGGGGGTTAGATAGGGTTGACAGTGTGAACCTTTTCCCGCGTATGGAGTCGGGTATTACAAGGGGGCATAGCTTTAAATTAAGGGGGGGGTAGATATAGGACTGAAGTTAGGGGTAGGTTCTTCACTCAGCGAGTCGTAAGTTCATGGAATGCCCTGCCAGTAGCAGTGGTGGACTCTCCCTCTTTATGGGCATTTAAGCGGGCATTGGATAGGTATATGGAGGATAGTGGGTTAGTATAGGTTAGGTGGGCTTGGATCGGCGCAACATCGAGGGCCAAAGGGCCTGTACTGCGCTGTATTCTTCTATGTTCTATGTTCTATGGTGTGCATCCACACCTGTGTGGCTTCTGTCCGCCTTCAGGCCTTGCAGCGATATCTTTACATTGTGCATCTCCCTACGCAGGGTGCCCTGGTGACGTGCGTTTTTCCACAAGATGTATAACCTCAAACATGACATGCAGCTCGTGTTTATCGAATGCAACGGTTTGAATGTTGTCCTCAAGATATTGCTTGACTTTTACCAAGACCTGATCACTTTCTGTAACATGGTCGATTTGCGTTTTGCCCGCCCTCTATCAGGACTTCGGGTATTGTCAGAGAGTCATTGCTCTCGATTTCGCACCTTCATAATCATGAGGTCCGTGGCTGGTAGAGGGGAATGGCCACGGCTGCGAGGTCGACCAGGGTCAGGGACATGCTGGGTGGTGGGGGCCTTGTCTGGATGCTGCTCAAGGAACAATCTCATAGGGCGGCAGTAGACATCTGGTTTGTGCCTTAAAACTGCAGTGCTCAGGCCTGACATCGTGCACACATTGCAGGCTGCTCAGATGTGCAGTGGAATCCCAACTGTGCATACCATCGTTTGGGCAGAATTTCACGTTGGCCCCAGGGTCTTGTACCTCACCCGGGAACATGTGCCCCCTAACGTGAGCTACGTCCACAATTTGGTTTGGTCTCTTTTAAAGATGTAATTCTATGGGGCCTCTGCCAACTGCTGCTGCACACCATGCACGCCCTTTCCTTCATTCAACTACTAGACACATATTGTCATGCCCATTTACCACTGGGCATTGGTGAGATCCAGTGGAGGGCTCTCTATGAGGGAGACCTCCCTCTTTACCTTGGAGATAAGGGCTGGAGTTTTCTGGAGTCCTGTTGAATCATAGATAGCATTATTTGACAGACTCCCAGCCCAACTAGTTGTTCCGTGGTGCTGTGTAATCCGGGAATCATACGTATATGCGTTTTGGGCGTTTGCATTCCATTTTTCAGTTATCGCGAGAACTTCATTTTCATGGTTTTAGTTGTACTTCAGTCCCACGCTTCTGGTCTTTAGGCATCCAGTGAGGAGTGGAGAAGACAGGTCAGTGTATCTCTATGTAGGACGGTAACAGCTGACTATTAACAGATCCAGGCAGCGGGCTGCAGAAAGGGTCGTGATCACCGATTGCCTGTCCCTTTTCAACGATTATGTAGTCATGGATTCACAGAATCCTACAGCACAGAGACAGGCCCTTTGACCCAACAGGTCCTTGCTTACCAAAGTGTCCATCCATGCTAAACCAATTTCTCTGCATTTGGCTCATACCTTTCCAATCCTTTCATATCCATGTATTTGTCCAAATATCTCTTAAATGTTGTTAATGAATTCACCTCAATGACTTCTGCTGGCTGAAGAATTCATCTGCTTACCACCCTCTGCGTAAAAACTTGCACATAATGATCACTTTTATTCTTTCACCTCTAACTCGAAACTGATTCTCTTTTGTCCTTGATTCCCCAACTTTGGGAAAAAGTATGGAGCGCATTCACCTTAATTGTGCATCTCATGATCTTATACACATCTATAAGGCTCCCCCCTTAGTCTCCTATGTTCTTAAGCAAAATGTTCAAGTTTGTTCAGACTCTCGCACTAACTCAGACCGTTGAGCACAGGCAAAATCCTAGTAAATTTCTTCTGCTCTTTCTCCAGTTTAATAACTGCCTTCCTTTCGCAAGGTGACCGAAACTGAACACAAAACTACCAGTGCGGCCTCACCGACATTCTGTATCATTGCAACTTAGCTTTCCAAATTCTATACTCAATTCCCTGACCTCAGTTCGCCTCAGGTGACTGACTGTGTGAAGTTGGCACATTCTCCCCGTGTCTGCGTGGGTTTCCTCCGGGTGCTTCGGATTCCTCCCACAGTCCAAAAATGTGCAGGTTTAGGTGAATTGGCCATGCTAAATTGCCCGTAGCGTGAGGTGAAGGGGTAAATGTAGGGGAATGGGTCTGGGTGGGTTACGCTTCGGCGGGTCGGTGCGGACTTGTTGGGCCGAAGGGCCTGTTTCCACACTGTTAGTAACCTAAATCTAATAAAGATTCTGTTCATACCCAGTTATCCCTGGAGAAGAAGTATGCAGTATCAACACTCTCGCTGTATTTAGGGAGAGGTTAACACTGCGGAGTGATGGAGTGCTTTATTTCCTTAATCAATTGTATTTTGTTTGATTCCCTCCTATTCCCTTTATTTCTTTTTCATTCATGTAAGCATTGCCGATCCGGATGTGCATGTCACCAGTTTTCAAGTTACATGAGGTTTTTATTTCCTGGTGGTTAACTGTTTATAAAGTTATATACAATTTTTTTTTCCACTGTGTCCTACACCCACATGTGTTATCGGTATACGAGCACAACTGCTGTATGGCAGCAGTGTCGGGGGAAAACAAAAGTATAACCAGAATTAGATTAGATTAGATTAGATTACTTACAGTGTGGAAACAGGCCCTTCGGCCCAACAAGTCCACACCGACCCGCCGAAGCGTAACCCACCCAGACCCATTCCCCTATATTTACCCCTTCATCTAACACTACGGGCAATTTAGCATGGCCAATTTGCCTAACCTGCACATTTTTTTTGGATTGTGGGAGGAAACCGGAGCACCCGGAGGAAACCCACGCAGACACGGGGAGAACGTGCAAACTCCACACAGTCAGTCGCCTGAGGCGGGAATTGAACCCGTGTCTCTGGCTTCAGAAGATTTGATGTTCAGGTCTTCTGTGACTGGAAGGGATTAGATTGGATTAGATTCCCGACAGTGTGGAAACAGGCCCTTCAGCTCAACAAGTCCACACCCACCCTCCGAAGAGTAACCCACCCAGACCCATTTCCCTACCCTGTATTTACCCCTGACTAATATACTTAAACACTATGGACAATTTAGCATGGCCAATTCACCTAACCTGCACATCTTTGCACTGCGCGAGGTAACCGGAGCACCCGAAGGAAACCCACGCAGTCACGGGGAGAATGTACATAGACAGTTGCCCGAGGCAGAAATTAAACCTGGATCTCCGGCGCTGTTTGCCACCGTGCGATTGCCAACTGAGGAAAAGTGGGAGTTTGCTGCTCCAGGTAAGTTGTAAGGATGCGGAACACATGTGACTCAGCTTCTGAAAACGTGGGCTTTTGATGCACAACAAGCAAACCTTCCTCTCCAAAACAAAATGGGAAAATTAAAACTGAATTCTTAAATTTATTTAAAGATCAGCAATAGTATTGAACAATGTACGGGCAGTCTAGAGGTGATTCACTCGAGTATCGACACGCTGTCTTATGAAGAGGAATTGAGTGCACTCGTTGAAAATTATAATGAGAGATGACATTTTTGAAAGCATGTGTGATTCTTAGAGGACTTGACAGGAATAAATACGGGAGGGTTTTTTTTCCCCTTTTGGGAGAGTCTGGGAACAGGACATTAATGGGTCACACATTGAAGTCAGAAAAGATGTGGAGTTTCTTCTATCTGACGGAAATGAATCCTTACCACAGAAGACTATCGAGGCCTGGCCAGTAAGATAATTTAAAACTGAGAGTGACTTTTAATCAGGTAAGTCCTTTGTGAGTGACAAATCCAACGCTTTACTCAGCACTATGTACCATCTCATGACAGCTCACCATTGTAAGACTGTTCCTTGTATCTAAAGTTAATTTCCCCTTCCATCAAATTTCTTCATAGTTAAGTGTGACGTTCTCATGGTACTATAGTGGTCACAGTTTGGCAAGCTAAAAATCACCAACCTGTTCTGAGTCTTTTCTGTTATTTGGTCAATTGTAATACAGTAACGTAACACCTCAAAAGCTTAGCTGAAACCGACATTTTATTTGGCACCTTATGGCACACTGTTCGTTTGGAAATACATCAGCCGTTCGCCTTTTCTAAACGGTCCTGTAATCATCTAAAATGATGATACGAAAGAAGACTTCAGTTCATCAATCCTGATATTCTGCCCGACTACATTACACTTTTGAAAAGGTTATGCCACCAGTTCCTACATAAATGCCAATGTTTCCCTGTTGGAAGAAATGGCATTATGATGTCCATGCTTGAACTGTTTTGTGTTTCCTTCATTTCCTGAATGGAGGCAGTAGAGTCACAGAGTCCTTCAGCACGGAGACAGGCTCTTTGTCCCAAACTGGTCCATGCCAACCAAAAAATTCAACAATGCTAAACTCATTTCTCTACACTTATCCCATATCCTTCTAAACCGTTCCTATGCATGTATGTGTCCAAATTCATTTTAAATGTTGTTAGCGTACCCACCTTAACCATTTCCACTGGCAGGTCATTCCATATGCATACCAACCGGTGTGTAAAACAGTTGCTCCTCAGGTCCCATTTTGTTTTATCTCCTCCAACATTAAGCAGATGCTCTGTCGTCCGTGATTACCAAAACCTGGGAAAAAGATTGAGTGTATTCACCCTATTCATGCCTCTCATGATGTTAAATACTTGTATAAGATTGACCCTCAGTCTCCTCCGCTCGAAAGGAGAAAAGTCCAAGCTTGTTAAATATCTCTCTATAACTCAGAGCACTGAATGCAGGCAACATCCTTGTAAATTTCTTCGACACTCTTACCGTTTTGATAACGTTCTTCCTATATAGTTGAAAGGTGTTGGGCTGGAAAAGCGTAGCAGGTCAGGTAGTTTCAGGAAGCGGAAGAGTCGACGTTTCAGACATAAAGCACCTCATTTTCTGCCTTGGGACTCTCCATCACATGGCATCAACGTCGACTTCACCAGCTTTCTCATATCTCTTCCCTCCACCTAATCCTGTATCCCAGCCTCCAACTCTGCACGGCACTCTTGAATTGTCCTAACTATCTGTGCCAACTATCCGCTTCTCTCTCCTCTCCGACCTATCATCATCACTCCTACCTGCATCTACCTATCGCCTTTCCAGCTACCTTACCCCGAGCCTCACCCACCTATTTACCTCTGATTCCATCTTCTCTACCCCACACATTCCTGATGAAGGACTTATACTCAATATTGTGTTCCTCGACTGCTGTCTGACCTGCTGTGCTTTTCCAGCACCACAGTTTATGGCTGAACATTCCCTACCCTCCAATGTTCCGAGACGTCACCCTGGCTAATGATGATGCAAAAATATTAGCGAGGACCCAGTAATTTTTCGAGTCTTTTGCAGTGTACCTTGATATACCTGGTCAAGAAAAGGAGAATTATTCACTTTCATACGTTTTAATATGTACAACAACTCCTCGACCGTGATATGGACTGTCCCTCGGTATGACCACTAACCTACCCAAATTCCCAAGTCTTCATTTTTTTTCTCCATGGTAAACACAGAGGTGAAATGTTCATTGATGCCTTCGACCATCTCCTGCAGTTCTACACATAAATGTCCACTTTGGTCCTGGAGGCGCCCGATTCTCTCTCTAGTTATTATTCTCCCTTTAATATTATTAAAGGACGTCTTTCGATTCACCGTAATCTTCTCAGCCAAAGTTATCTCGTGTCCCCTTTTCACTCTCCTGCCTTCCTTCTTCAGTAAACTCCAGTATCCCTTATATACCTCCAGGGACTCCCCTAATCCCAGCTACCTGGACCTGAGCCATACCTCCTCCTTTTTTTCTCTCGTGAAAGCTTGAAGATACTTTCACAGGAACATATAGACCTTAAATTCTGCCTATCTCACTCTCAAAGGCTTCCCATTTGTCAGAAGTATCTAAGCCTGCAGAACAAAAACTCCAATCAACATTTGCAAGCTCCTGTATTATTCCATTAAAGTTCACCTGGCTGCAATTTAGAACGTCAATTTGTGAATTAGTTTTGTCCCTCTCCATAACTATTTTAAGATTAATAGACCTATAGCTACCCAAAGTGCTCTATCACTGTCGCCGTAGGCACATTGCTTGCCCTATTTCCCAAGAATAGGCCGCGTTTTGCCCCTTCCCAAGTAGGATTCTCTATATACTGCTTGAGGAACCTCGCCTGAATGCACTTAACAAATTCCCCTTTACCTAAGCCCTTAACGTTCTGGCATAGGACGTAGGAGCAGGAGATGGCCTTGAATCTGCTAAAGCATTCATTAGATGTTTGCTGATGCGCTATTCCCGACTGCACCCATATCAAATAACCTCTTTGTGCACAAGAGTTATATCTATCTCCAAAACACCTAATGTTTTAGTTTCAACAATTACCTAGACTAATGAATTCCATAAGTTTACCACATTCTGGGTGAAGACATTTCTCCTCAACTCAGTCCTAAAAGTTCTACTTTATCCTTCAACTATGAAAACTATGATGAGAAGCAAGCTCCATTAGTTACTTCCAGCTTCTGTTTTTAAACATTGGTACAAACTTGTACAGACATTTCTGAGATTGCCTGAAAACTTACTCTAATACTCATTGATCAATTTCTCGGTCCACCTTCCACAATTCTTTCTAATTTTCATATCTGTTATTATTCTTACCAATTTGTATGCCTCCTTTTGGTCAAAGGCTATATCTAACTTCCCTTGTAAGACATGGTTTGGATTCAATTCTCCTTGAACTCTTGATCCACATGGAAATATGCAGTTATTCTAGAGCACCCATTCACTCTTTGATCGCCTTTGCCGATCCACTGTCATCCCTTTCAATAAAATTTCCCAATCTAACATCGCCAAATCACACCAAGAGCTAATGTATATCTCAGAACTACAATACTAATTATTCATTTTTCATTGTAGAATACTTTCGCTGATGTAACCTGTTCTCTAGTTATTTCATCAAAGTGTTGACCCAGAAAATCATTCTGTGTACATAAGTATGACTAATTTATTTGCTCAACCTATATGCAGATAGACGTCACACATAATGAGAGAAAGTGAGGGCTGCAGATGCTGGAGATCAGAGCTGAAAATGTGTTCCTGGAAAAGCGCAGCAGGTCAGGCAGCATCCAAGGAACAGGAGAATCGACGTTTCGGGCATAAGCCACTTATGCCCGAAACGTCGATTCTCCTGTTACTTGGATGCTGCCTGACCTGTCACACATAATGACACAGACATAGGTAATTTGGGCCATTTTACCTGCACTGGCTGTTTAACAGTGTATCATTACCGAGTCCTAATCTCCTGTTTTGCTCCAACACTCTTGCAATGCGTGTACTTCATTGCAATACACATGCTGTTCACTTGTGATAATTGTTTGCAGTCCCTGATCCCTCTTCGATGCAGTCCTGGTGCATAACGCCCTTGTACAATAACTCCTCTGCCCACAACCTAGGAAACTACAAAAGGTGGCGTGCACAGCCCACGCTATCACGGGAGGCAATTTTCCATCCATGGACTCCATTTTTGTCAGCTCCCTGATGACCTGCCAAAATCATCAACTGCCCTTCGCACCCCAATTATGATCTCCATAACTTCTCTGTCTGGCGAAAAGTACAGGAGCATACGTACCAGCAGATTCAGGCAAGGTTTCTTCCCTGCTATTATTAAACTATCGAATGGGCTCTCTAGCCTTAAATAGTGCTGATCATATTAGTGTTGATCTCTCTTATAACCCCTGTACAATGTATCCTGTTTGCCTCTGTCTAAATATTTTGTTCTGTGCATCTTTGATTGCTGCGATCTGTCTGTATAACTCGTCAACAAAGCTTTTCACTGTTCTTGTTACCCGTGGCAATAAATCAATCAATCAAACAATTCAAATTTTTTGGCCAATTTTCTACAATTTTTGGCATTTTTTCATACTTTCATCTGTAAACAAAAATGCAAAGTATTTGTTCAATGGTGACGCCATTTCCTCCTTTATCATTGTTAATTCCTGAGGCCCACTCACTCAGGCATTAATGTTACTGACAGTTCCTGTCAGCCTTTTATCTAACCTTGAATAAGTCTTTATCATCTTTTTGAAGCGCTGCTTGCCGGCTTATATTTTTATTCTACATTTTTCCTCTTTTTTTGAAAAAAAAAGTCAATTGCTGTTTTAAAATGAACATATTTAAAGAGGTCAGCTTCATTGATCAGTTTCATTCACCTTGATACTGCACCAACTCACCTTGGTACAATGATTTACTCTGGCTCCTAATTCCATAGTGTTAAGCGTTTCGACCGAGTGGAATTTGTTACGAGTGTACCAGAACATGTTTCGGTTCTGTATGTGGACGCACCTACAGAAGGTGCAGAATTTGACCTACTCTTGGGAAATAAAACAGGGCAGGGTACTGAGGTGTCAATGGGAGAGCACTTTGGGGCCAGCGACCATAATTCTATTAGTATTAAAATAGTGTTGGAAAAGGATTGACCAGATCTGACAGTTCAACTTCTAAATTGGAAGAGGGTTAATTTTGACGATATTAAGCAAGAACATTCTAAAGCTGATTGGAGGCAGATGTTTGCAGCGGAAAGAAGGCTGGAAAATGGGATGCCTTCAGAAATAGGAAAATGAGCGTCCTATTAGAGTGAAAGGAAAGGCTGACAGATGTAGGGATTTCTGGATGACTGGAGAAATTGAGGGTTTGATCCAGAAAAAAAGAACCATATGTCAGGTAAGTATATTTAAGAGGGAAATCAGGAGGCAAAAAGTGGACATGTTGGCAAATCGGGTTAAGGTGGATCCAAAGGGTTATTACAACTACGTTAAGGACAAATGGGTAAACAGGTAGAAAATAGGGCACCTCAAAGATCACCAAGGAAGCCTCTGTGTGGAGCAGCAGGAGGTGGGGGAGATAGTAAACGAGAATTTTACTGTGGAGAAGAGCATGGGAGATATTGAATTTTGGGAAATAAATGGTGACATCTTGAAAATATTCTTATTACAGAGAAGGAAGCGCTGGATATCTGGAAACGCATCAAGGGTGGATAAATCCACAGGACCTGATCAGGTGTAACCTATGGGAAGCTAGAGAAGTGATTGTTGGGCCTCTTGCTGTGGTACTTGTATCATTGATAGTCACAGGTGAGGTGCCAGAAGAGTGGAGATAAGTTAATATGTTGCCAGTAATTAAGGAAGGTGGTAAGGACAAGCCATTTATACACAGTGAGCCTCACGTTGGTGCTGGGCAGGTTGTTGGATAGACTCCTGACAGACAAGTGTTTGCACTTACTTGGAAAGGCAAGGACTGATTAGGGATAGTGAACATGACTCTGTGCATGGGAAATAATTTCTCACAAATTTGACTGAGATTTTTAAAAAAGTTACAAAGGTGGCTGATGAGGTCAGAGGGGTGAACATAGAACATAGAATAATATAGCACAGAACAGGCCCTTCGGCCCACGATGTTGTGCCGAACATTTGTCCTAGCTTAAGCACCTATCCCTATCCAATTGCCACTTAAAGATCACCAATGATTCTGACTCTGCCACTCCCACAGGCAGCGCATTCCATGACCACACCATTCTCTGGGTAAAGAACCTACCCCTTACATCCCACCTATACCTTCCACCCCTTCACCTTAAATTTATGTCCCCTTGTAACACTGTTGTACCCGGGGAAAAAGTCTCTGACTGCCTACTCTATCTATTCCTCTGATCATCTTATAAACCTCCATCAAGTCACCCCTCATCCTTCGCCGTTCCAATGAGAAAAGGCCTAGCACTCTCAACCTATCCTCGTACGACCTATTCTCCATTCCAGGCAACATCCTGGTAAATCTTCTCTGCACCCTCTCCAAAGCTTCCACATCTTTCCCAAAATGAGGCGACCAGAACTGCACACAGTACTCCAAATGTGGCCTTACCAATGTTCTGTACAGCTGCAACATCACCTTACGACTCTTGAATTCAATCCCTCTGCTAATGAACGCTAATACACCATAGGCCTTCTTACAAGCTCTCTCCACCTGAATGGCAACTTTCAAAGATCTATGAACATAGACCCCAAGATCCCTCTGCTCCTCCACCTTACTAAGAACCCTACCGTTAAACCTATATTCCGCATTTTTATTTGTGGATGTGATCTATATGGACTTCAGTAAGGCGTTCGACAAGGTTCCCCATGGGAAACCGTTTCACAAAGTTAGATCTTATGGAATACAGGGAAGCTAACCATTTGGATTCAGAATTGGCTCGAAGGTAGAAGACAGAGTGTGGTGGTGGACGGTTGTTTTGCAGACTGGACAACTGTGAGCAGTGGAGTGCCACAAAGATCTGTGCTGGGTCCACTATTTTTCGTCTTTTATATCAAAGATTTGGATATGAACATATGAGGTACAGTTTGTAATTTTGCTGATGACACTGAATTTGAAGGTGTAGAGTACAGCGAAGACAGTTACCTCAGATTATAACTGGATCTTCATCAGAATGGCCAATGGGCTGAGATGTGGCAGATGGAGTTTAATTTAGATAAATGGGAGGTACTGCATTTTGGGAAAGTTTATCTTAGCACGACTTCTACACTTAATGATAATGTCCGAGGGAGTGATTCTGAAGAAAGAGACCTTGGAATGCAGGTTCATAGCTCCTGGAAAATGGAGTCGCAGGTCGACAAGATGGTGAAGAAGACGTTCGGTATGCTTTCCTCAATTGGTCAAAGCATTTAGTAGAGGAGTTGGGAGGTCATATTGCAGATGCATAGGACGTTGGTTAGGCCACTTTTGGAATATTTCATGCAATTCTGGTCTCCTTCCTATCGGAAGGATTATGAAACTTGAAAGGGCTCATAAAAGCTTAACAAACATGTTGCCAAGGTTGGAAGATTTGAGCTGAAGGGAGAGGCTGAATAGGCCAGGGCTGTTTTCCCTGGAGTGTCGAAGGCTGATGGGTGACCTCATACATGTTAATAAAATCATGATGGGCATGGATATGATAAGTCTTTTCCCAGTGTTGGAGGAGTCCAGAACTAGAGGGTTAAGGTTTAGATGAGAGGGCAAAGATATAAAATGGACTTAAAGGGCAACATATTCAAACAGTGGGTGGAATGAGCTGCAAGAGGAAGTGGTAGAGGCTGGTACAATTGCAACAATTATTGGGTATCTCGATGGGTATATGAGTAGAAAGGGTTTAGAGAGATATGGCCCAAGTGTTAATGGGAATAGATTGGGGGGGAAGGGGGGACATCCGTTAGGCATGGATGTGATGGATCGAGTGGTCTGTTTCCGTGATGTACATCTCCATGACTCTATGTTAGCATGTTGCCCTGATAAAATATTTTGCCATCTCATTGGCTGCTCATGGACCCTGACTACTACCTGTTTGCAAGTTCCACAGCAATAATCCAGTGCAATCCAGCAAACTTCGCGTCAGAGAGCATAGAAAAAGGCTATTTAGCACAAGGGGTTCCTGTTGCTTGTTATTATGCAACCTCCCACGCCTGTGATGACATTGCATCATCATATTTGTGATTTTTGTTCCACATTTTCTGCTGATTCTGGTTCTCGATGGCATTCTACTTGGGCGATGAGGAGGGGGATGTGTGGAGATGCTGATGAGGTCATGTGGAGGGGGGGGGGGAGGTGCCGCCGGGAAGCAGGGAACAGAGAACAAATGGATGTTGGGATGAAGCCAAAAGGCATAAGTTTGAAGGAAAGTACAAGTGGGGAGAGAATTGGGAGAAGTGAAGAATAGGAAAAGGGGTCACGAAAGAACGAAGTGATCGAAGGGAAAGGGGTAGTGCAGCAGAAAAGAGGGCCAAGTGAGTATGGACACGGATAGAGTAATAGAGTCATAAAGCATGGAAACGGACCCTTCGTTCCAACTCATGCAGGTCAACGAGATAACCCAGTCTAATCTAATCCCATTTATTTGTATTTTACCTATATCTGTTGAAGTCCTCTCTATTCTTCCATCCATCCAGGTGCTTTTCAAGTGTTGCAATTTTACCTGCCTACACCACTTCTTCTGGGAACTCATCCTACACAAACACCAACCTCTCACTAAACAATTTACATCCCATGACTTTTTAAAATATTTCACCTTGGACACATTCCTTCTAATTTTGTACTCACCCACTCTTGGTAAAACGACTTCCACGCAACTCATGAAAAATCAATGCCTCAACTTCCACGCTCCACAGGAAAGTGCCCCACTCTCTTCTGCCCCTCCCTCTGTTTCAATGTGTAGTCCTGATCACATCATTGTAAACCTTTTCTTTTCTCTCTCAAGTTTAGGAACGTATTTCCTACAGCAGAGCGAGCAGAATTGCATGCAGTAATCAGAAAGTGGCCTAACCAATTCCCTGTGCAAATATAACATGACAACCCAACATATCGGAAAGATGTTGTGAAACTTGAAAGGGTTCAGAAAAGATTTACAAGGATGTTGCCAGGGTTGGAGGATCTGAGCTACAGGGAGAGGCTGAACAGGCTGGGGCTGTTTTCCCTGGAGCGTTGGAGGCTGAGGGGAGACCTTATAGAGTTTTAAAAAATTATGAGGGGCATGGATAGGAGAAATAGACAAAGTCTTTTCCCTGGGGTGGGGCAATCCAGAACTAGAGGGCACGGGTTTAGGGTGAGAGGGGAAAGATATAAAAGAGACCTAAGGGGCAACTTTTTCACGCAGAGGGTGGTACGTGTATGGAATGAGCTGCCAGAGGATGTGGTGGAGGCTGGTACAATTGCAACATTTAAGAGGCATCTGGATGGGTATATGAATAGGAAGGGTTTGGAGGGATATGGGCCTGGTGCTGGCAGGTGGGACTAGATTGGGTTGGGATATATGGTCGGCATGGACGGGTTGGACCGAAGGGTATGTTTCCATGCTGTACATCTCTATGACTCTATGTACTAACCAGTTAAGGCAAGCATTCGAACCAATTATGGCAAGTATTCTTCATTATTCTGACTATTCGCAACTCCACTTTCTTTTTGTCCAAGAATAATCTCCAGATGCAGGACCATGAGTGGGAGATTGAAGACACTCGATGGGAGGTGGATTCATGATCAGTGACAGGAGTTGATGAGGCTGGTTCAGCCTTTAGCACTGAAGCAAAGAACTTCTACAGAACAGAAGGACTGTTCGAACTATGATGTTTGCATTGACTATTCAACAGAGAATCATTCTGTCGGCCCTTATCCTGCTTCATTCCCAGACAATTGCACTAAATGTCTTTCACTACAATGAAAGACAGCAAAAATGATTGTTTTCGGTCCTTCCTTCTGATTTGATGCCTGAATTTCTAATGTTTTGGGCAGTTCATACATAAAGGCAGAAACACCATATTTGATCAACACCTATACACCATTACCTCCTTTACCATTTTACGTCTACAGTTCCAACCACTCCATGTTGAACATATGCTTTATCTACTCTCATCATTTCTCTTACCTTATAGAAGCACTTATCATCTTCTTTTCAAAACTATTTCCTGCTAGTTTGCATTTTTTGCTCCCTCTCTTTTTTGCCATTGATTGTTAATTTTTAAACAAAAACTTCTACTCGTAAGTCTCGAAGCATTGTCCACAGTTTCATTCACGCTGATATGATCCTTACGTTACAAAGTTAGTCACAGATTATATATCCAACAATGAGTGTCTCGGTAACATGCATTCCTTTTGGCAATTAAGAAATGTCTGATACTGCTTATTTTCCATGTTAACTTATCACTTGCTTTTTAGTCTATGGCACGCATTTGTGCATTTATGGGTCTATATTTCTATTTTGCAATTTTAAAGTATCATGTTCATGTCCATGGTTTCACCCTCAAATGTGAAATTTTGTCATGTTATGATCACTCTTAAGTCGTGCAGCTGCTACTACACCTGATTCTTGACCTAACGTTCTTCTGCAAATACTCATTCAAACGCACACACTTAGATAAATAACAAAACAAAGAAGTGCATAGGCATAGATAGGAATTCGAAAATAGAGACACGAAGTCACAGGTATGGGAGATATAGCATTAATCCAAATCTTTTTGCAGACTGGAAACTAAGGAGTGGTCATTGGACAAAAATGAGTGCAGAATTGATTTCTGGTGGTGCAGCTTTTTTGTCCGACTTAATGTTTAACATATTTGACAATTGGAATGAAAGGATAGTTCAACATATACTTCAATTGCTCTCTGAATTTCGCATGTGTGATGACATAAATCGCGGTGTTTGTGCAGCAACTGAGCATCTGAAGCATATACCCCAGTTCCATTACAAAAGGATGTAGGTGGATAGACTCATATCCCAAAATTACCATTCGCCAATTTATGGAATATACCATCGACACTGACCATAAGAGAATGAAATTTCCCGAGATAAGAAACATCAAAATGATGGAATTCCTACGACTCCTCAACTCTAGGTCTCTTGTGCTCTTTCTATTATTCTGATGGTGGAGTCTCATGCGGGCTTTGCTGGTTATAGTAATGTGTCTGACCGATAAAATATTGGAAATCAGTATGAGAATAAAGGCAACTCCAGGGGTTAAAATGTAATGAAGTAACTCAATTGCTCCCCAGACTGGAGAAAACTTGACATTCGGTTTTAAGCAACAAAACCAGGGTCTGTTCCTGTGATTATACTGACTTTTAAACATAAAATACCAGAAAATATTCTTCAAGCAGCTCAATCCAGTCACTGATGCCAGACCCACAGCCGTTGTTTTAACATTGCAAAATTTAGATTTCAAATTCGGGCAACAAATGGCCACAAATCTATCAAAAGTAAAATTAACTGTGAACCAGACAGAACAGTCAGTGGCTGCGTAAAGAAGGGCAGCATGAATATTACACACAGGGATGACTTGTAAGAAATGATGCTCTTCCATAAAGACAAGTGGAATGCGTCGCAATATGAGATCAATAATAATAACCAGGAGATCTGCAACTGCCATGGCCACCAGGTAGTGAGAGATGTTTTGGGAGAGACCGCACTTTCCCTTGGACAAGATCGCGATTGTTATTACATTAGCTGTGAAGAAAGCAAACAATGAAGTTATTGACTCTACTCACACCCCACAGACCAATTTAACTAAGTCCTGATTGAGATGTGTAAATGTTTGCACCAGAATGAGGGTCATCTGTTGGAGCCAGTGATCACCACTACATAGTTTGAGCATGACGAGAAAATATAAGATTAATTAAACATTGCTGTAGGCCTAAAATATTTCTTATAATCGTAACGAATATTGCAGCAAATGTTATAAATCACAAGGAGGTGTGGGTGTAGCACTGCAAACAGTAAGTTAATTAGTGTCCCAAATTTGTTGGAAATTATATTTTCCTGTAACATGGTGTCGTTGTCAGTGATCTCCTTCTCCTCAAATTACCGAATACTGCTGGTTGATTTTGCATTGTTCAGCCTGAACCTCTACCCTGTCTAGTAATTATTGACCCAGTGTTCGACTATTGTAAAAAGACTAAATGACTTTCTCTGATCTCTCCTCGAGCAGATGCTGTCAGCGAATGCTTGCCGCCTTGCACAGGGAACTCAGTCACTTTCTTTGATCAGGAGTGTGATGAAGTAATTCGCACTTTGTTGGATGTGTGCATCACTCAACAACTTGACACAATTCAGGACAAAATAGCCCACTTATTTCAATCCCAGCTAAAAGCTTTAACATTGATTCCATCCATGAGTAACGCTCATTAGGTTCATTATGGATCATCTAAAAAATACAATGCAACAATACATCCTGCACCTTAGGCAGGATCTTTCAAACCCATAAATATAGCTATCGAAAATGACATGGGCAATGTATTCAAAGGAAAATTCCCTAATTTAGATTTTTACATACGTATTTCCACATTTCATTTTTTTCGTTGTTTCAATTAAACATCATCTTCAAAGCCGACGGTACGGCATCAAAATGTAACGATGCAATATCGGAATTCCTTTCGAGAATGGGAGGAATAATCAGATCAGAGTCTAACTGTCAACTTTGGTGGGTGCCCTGGGTATCTCTAAATCCGTTGGTTTTGCTCCATCTTTTTCTGTTTGCACTTGAGGAGGTTAGAATGAGACTTCAGGAGGATGCAGTGAGAATAGGTATTCGGACAATGCAAGGCATTTTTGAATGAATAACATTTTGAAGTGTGTGAAATCTCAGTTTTGCCACATTGCCTTGGGTTCATCAGGATGCCAATGGTTACACATTGATAGTTTCAACTAAAAATGATTTTCGTTGATCAATGTCTTCAACAGTATGGATACTAAAGTATTGAGTTAGTGATTACTCACGAAGGAAAGTAAGAAACTTGAGTTTACAGATCGAATAATGGGACACAGAAATTAGTCAGGGACACTACAGACAGCACAGTACAGCAAGTAAATTTCAAGCACAGTAATGCATTTACCAAGAGTGTGTATAGAATGAACACCAGAAACACCAACAGCAGCAAGGCTTGTGAAGTAAAAGCCATATCATTTAAAAATACGAAACTCACCCGGAACCCCAACAATAGCGAGAAAGGGATAATAAATTACTTGCATAATCTGGAGGACCCTTCGAATGCGAAGCGTCAGTCGCATCTGAAGAAAATCTGCAGCAAAATGATTCAACACCTCATTAAAACCCCTCCCCATTGATTTACCATTCCAATCCATTGCGCTCATATTCTGAACTATTGCTGTACCATTCCAATCTGTTGTTCTCATATTCCAAACAACTGTTGCCCGATTCCAATCTATTGCTGCCGGAGTCTAGTGCATTGTTGCATCGCCGAAATCTACAATTCTCTGATTGCGAATTTCAATCCCTGTCTCTGCTGACATTGTTATATCCGGGTATGCTGCTGGAACTAACACTGTGGCAAAGATATCGAAAGATGTACCATTTTATTAAGTAAACTCCATCCTCCCAGTTGCATAATTATGATCCTTAGGCAATGATGTTAGTGACAGTGACTAAACAAACAAGTTTAATTTAACTCATTTGAATGTAATGCTTTTTGTCCGAAAAAAATAAGATGTATTTCCCTTGATCGAACACGAGAGCTGGTAAAGGAATTAATGGAGATAATAGTCAAGCCACAGAAGTTTTGCAGAGGATGGGCAGTAACAAACACAGAGATTTGTTTCAGAAAGGCAGGCAATCAACCGTGCAATTACAAGGCAATTTGCACACTGCAATTCATGGCTTAAGTTGCCAGAGATAGCCTGAACACGGGATAACGGTTGCTATAATGGAAAGGAAATGGTGAGTAGTTAGGGATATGTGAAATGCTTTCCTTTCATGTTCTCCCCAGTTTCCAATCATGGCCGATCATCTATGTGCCATGTCTTGCTAGTACTTAATTATTGAGCTTTGGCTGTTATCTAGGGGAAAGAATTCCAACGATTCATCATCATCTAGTGAAGAATTCAATTGATTAGAGGGATTTTGGAATTCAGGTGCACGTTTAATTGAAAATGGAGTAACAGGTAGGTGAAGAAGGGGTTTGGCATACTGGTCGTCATTAGTCAGGGCATTGGATATAGATGATGGGAATATATCTTGCAATTGCACAGAACGTTGGTGAGACTGCACTTTCAACTTTGATCACTTTGCTATGGGAAATATGTTATTAAACTGGAAAGAGAGCAGAAGACATTTACAAAGATGTTGCCAGGCATCAACAACCTGCGTCATAGGGAGAGGTAAGATAAGCAAGAACTCTTTCTTTCAAGGCTAGGAGACTGCGGGAGTATTTTATAGAAGTAGGTAAACGTGAGGATTGTAGATGCTGGAAGCCAGAGTTTAGATCAGAGTGGTGCTAGAAAAGCACAGCAGGTCAGGCAGCATCAGAGGAGCAGGAAACTCGACGTTACGGGCAAAGCCATTCAACGGGAATAGACGCAGGAAGCGTCCAGGGTGGAGATATAAATGGGGCAGGTTGGGGCTGGGGAGCAGATAGCGAAGAGTGCAATAGGTGAATGGGGGTGTGGATTGAGGTGATAGGTCAGGTTGAAGGAAGGAGCGGATAGGTGAGAAGGGAGATTGGCAGTTAGGACAGGTCTTGAGGACAGTGCTGAGCTGGAAGGTTGGAACTGAGGTAAGGTGAAAGGAGGGGAAATGAGGAAAATGGTGAAGTCCACATTGATGCCCAGGGGTTGAAGTGTTCATGGGTGGACGTTGATGTGGTCTTCCCCCAGGCGTCGGGTGGTGAGGGAGTGGCGGTGGAGGAGGCCAAGGACTTGCATATCCTCGGCAGAGTGGGAGGGGGAGTTGAAATGTTGGGCCATGGGGCGGTGGGGTTGATTGGTGCGGTGTCCCGGAGATGTTCCCTGAAGTGCTCTGCGAGGAGGCGTCCAGTCTTCCCAATGTAGAGGAGACTACATCGGGAGCAACGGATACAATAAATGACATTGGTGGCTGTGCAGGTGAAACTTTGATGGATGTGGAAGCCTCCTTTGGGGCCTTGGATGGAGGTGCGGGAGGAGGTGCGGGCACAGGGTTTGCAATTCCTGCGGCGGCAGGGGAGGGTGACAGGACGGGAGGGTGGGTTGTTGGGAGCATGGAGGGATGGGGATTAAGGTTGGAGGTGCGGGATGTGGATGAGATGCATTGGAGGACATCGTCAACCACGTGAGAAGGGAAATTGCGATCTCTAAAAAAAGAAGCCATCTAGTGTGTTCTGTGGTGGAACCTGTCCTCCTGGGAGCAGATATGGCGGAGGCGGAGGAATTGGGAATACGGGATGGCATTTTTTGCTGTGGGAGTCGGTGGGTTTTAAAAAAATGTCAGTGTCAAGTCGGTCGTCATTAATCGAATGGAGTGGTCCAGGAAGGGGAGGGAGGTGTCAGAGATGGTCCAGGTGAATTTAGGATTTAGATGGAAAGTGTTGGTGAAGTTGATGAACTGCTTAACCTCTTGTGGGAGCATGAGGTGGCACCGATGCATTCATCAATGCAGCAGAGGAAGAGGTGGGGAGTGGTGCTAGTGTAACTACGGAAGATGGATTGTTCTACGTAGCCAACAAAGAGACAGGTATAGCTGGGGGCCATATGGATGCCCATGGCTTCCCCTTTGGTCTGGAGGAAGTCAGAGGATTTGAAGGAGAAATTGTTAAAGGTAAGGACCAGTTCAGCCAAACGAATGAGAGTGTCAGTGTAAGGGTACTGTTGAAGACGTCGGGAGAGGATGAAACGGAGGGCTTGAAGGCCCTAGTCATGGCGGATGGAGGTGTAGAGGGATTGCATGTCCATGGTGAAGATGAGGCTTTGGGGCAGGAGAAACAGAAGGCTTGGAGGAGGTAGAGGGCGTGTGTGGTGTCTCGAACGTATGTGGGGAGTTCCTGGACTAGGGGGGTAGGAGAGTATCGAGGTAGGTGGGTATGAATTCGGTGGGGCAGGAACAGGCTGAGACAATGGGTCGGGCGGGGTGGTCAGGCTTGTGGATCTTGGGAAGGTGGTAGAATCGGGTGGTGCGGGGTTCCCGGACCATGAGGTTGCAAGCTGTGGGTGGGTGATCTCCTGAGGTGATGCGGTTCTGTATGGTCTGGGAGATGATGGTTTGGTGATGGGGGTGGGGTAATGATCGAGGGTCGATAGGAGGAGGTGTCTTTGAATTGCTGTCTGGCTTCAGTGGCGTAGAGGTCAGTGCACCAAACTACCACTGCACACCTTTTATCTTCTGGTTTGATAGTGAGGTTGGGATTGGAGCAGAGGGAGTGTAGGGTTGCATGTTGTGAGGGTGAGAGGTTGAAGTGGGGGGGTAGACAGATTGAGGTGGTTAATGTCTCGGCAGAGGTTGGAAATGAAGAGATTGATGGCAGGTAATAGGCCAGCGCAGGGCGTCCAGGTGGATGGAGTGTGTTGGAGGCGAGTGAAAGGGTCCTCAGAATGTGTGCCAGGGTCCTGATTGTAAAAGTAATCTCTGGAGGCGGAAGCATCAGTAGAAGTGTTCGACGTTACGATGCGTATTAAATTCATTGATGTGTGGACGGGGGGGATAAAGGTAAGGCCTTTCCTGAGGATTGGTCGTTTGTCCTCAGTGAGGGGAAGGTTTGGGGAGATGGTGAAAACTCGGCAGGGCTGGGAGCTAGAACCTGGTGTAGGTGTTGACCTCGGAGTGGGGGCAGAGCCTGTAACTGGATTGGGTGTGGTGGTGGAGGGAGTGGGGATGGAGTCACTTCTATTTTATAGAAGTGTCTAAGATCATGAGCGGCATGGCTAGGGTGAATGCACTCAGTCTTTTTCCCAGATATGGGGCATCGAGGGCTAAAGGTCATCAGTTAGAAGAGAAAGTATAACAATGAACCTGAGTGACCACATTTTAAACAGAGGTGGTACGCATGTGGAAGTGGTTGAGGTGGATACATTATGAACATTTATTAGACATTTGTCAATATATGAACAGGGAAGCTTTAGAAGGATATGGGCCAAGTGCAGCGAAACCAGATGAGCGTGGAAGGACATTTTGGTCGGCATGAACCAGTTTGGGCCAAAGGGCCTGGTTCTGTAGTGTAGGAATCTATGACCATGAGGTTCCTCCTCTGTGCTTAATATGGAAAGACTTCAAGAATTGGAAACTTGGGGAAGTTAGTGGTGATATCTTTGGGACAGTCCACATCAGATTAGAGGAGGTGTTAGATCTATTAGAATGGATGAAAGCGGATAAATCTCCTGGTACTCACCAGATATATCGAAGAACCATAAAAAAGTTAGAGAAGACATTGCGGGGGCCCTGGCTGATATTTTTCAACATCATTAGCCACAGTTTTAGAAGACTTGAGAGTTGTGATGTTATGCCATTATTCATGGAAGGCTGCAAAGAAAAGCCTGGGAACTATAAACCAGTAGGCTTAGCATCTGCAGTGGCTAAGCTACTTGAGAATATTTTGAAAGATAAGATATACATGCATTTGGAAAGACGGGGTTTGATTAGAAGCAATCAGCATTGTTTTCTGCGTGGGATATCACGCCTCATAAATTTGTTAGAGTTCTCTGAAGTGACCAGGATGGTTGACGAGGACATGGTGATAAACTGAGTCTACATGGATTTTAATATGGCCTTTGATAAGGTTGCACATGGTAGGCTGCTCTGGAAGGCTAATTGGCATGGAATCCAGGGGCAACTGGCAAATTGGATACATAATTGTCTTGATGGTTGGAGGGAGAGTGTAACAGTGGAAGGATGCCTGTGGGTATGGAAACCTGTGACGAGTGGTTGCTTCGGGATCAGTGCTTGGCCCATTACTGACTGTTGTCTATGACAATGATTTGGATGAGCATGTGTAAGGCATGATTAGTAAGTTTGCAGATGGCCCTAACATAAGCGGTACTATGGACAGTGAGGAGGGCTCTCAGAAATTGCAACTGGACGTTTGGTCGAAAAATGGCAAATGGGGAGTTTAATATAGCGAAATGTGAGCTCTCACATTTTAGAAATTCAAATCAATTCAAGAGTTTCATGGTGAATGTTAGGGCCTCAAGGAATGTAGTGTAACAGGATGACCCTGGAGGTCAGTTTTTCCGTTTTCTGAAAGTGGAGTTACAGGTAGACAGGGTAGCGAATAAGGCAGGTTAGTCTTCAACAGTCAGGGCAATGCGTCTAAGAATCGGGAAGTTATGTTGCAGTTATACAGAACGTTGGTGAGGCCGCACTTGGAGTTTTGTGTTCAGTTTTGGTGACTTTGTTAAAGGAAGGATGTTATTGTACTGGAAAGAGAACAGAAGAAATTTACGAGGATGTTGCGTGGAATTAATGGTCTGCATTATTGAGGTAGACTGGTCAAGGTAGAACTTTCTTTTTTTTCTTTCAAGCGTAGGAGACATGGGATGTATCTTATATAAGTTTAAAAGATCATGAGAGGCATGGATGCACTCAGTCTTTTCCCCAGGATTAGGGAATCGAATAATTGAGGACATCAGTTTAAGTTAGTATGGGATAGAATTAAAGGTAACATGAGGGTCATCTTCTGTACACAAAGGTTAGTACATAAATAGAATGAGCTGTCAGCAGAAGTGGCTCAGGTGGGTATATTAAAAACACTTCAAAGGCATGTCAAAAATACATGGATAAGATGAAATTAGAATGATTTGGGTCAAGTGCAGGGAAATGGGGTTAGCGTGGATAGATATTTAGTTTGACAAAGACCAGTTTGTGTTGAAGGGCCTGTCTCCGTGCTGTCAGAGCTCCTTACCCAGACTTTAAATCATTTATTCTGAGCTTTTCCTTGGTTCTAGAACTCATAGCCGGGGCATCGTCCTTTCTGAAACTGCTTTCTTTCAAAAGATTGCAGTTTTCTTCTAAAGCCCTGCGAATCCAATCTCCTGAGCAAACCATTCCAAACATTCCCAGAGTCAGTCTGGTGAACCACATGTGCAATCCCCATTCACAGAAATCCTTCCATTGCTTTCGGGACAAGACCTGCCGTCAATACCACAGGTATGGTCTCACCAGTGAAATATACACCTGAAACAATCATCTTTGTTCCAGTACTCAATTCCCTTTGCAATCAAGGGAAAATAATTCTTAAATTCTGAACGGTCTACTATACCTGAATGCTAGCTCTCAGGGCCACTCTGGTCATTTTAGCCACGAGCACTTCCAAATTTTAGGTTTGATCTCAGTTGAGATGTCACACTCTAATGTCAGAGCTAACTCTATAGATCATATGTTTGTCTTTTGTTTTTAGTTGTTTAAGATGGTCGTTATTCACTGAAACATAGTTATCCGAATTGCAAATTTTCTTTAAGTACACTAAATTCCTTACATAAATTAAAATATTTAAAAAGGAAGGTATTTGAACATAGCAGACAATTAAAGTGACATCAAATCATATCGTAAAATGAAATCTTCGATACTATGCATCACAGATTCTCATATCCAAAGAACTTACGTACATCTTTTAGGATCCTGCACTTACTTTACCATCGATTTCGTGGGCAATCAATTAAGTTACTTCTAAGGTTGTTGCTATGGTTGTCTCAGACGTATTGTAGTGGAACGGTGAGCCACAAAACTCTCCCAGATTTGAAGTCTCCATAAGCCATCCCTTCTGCGGAGATAACTGGTTTTCGAATTGCCCTAAAGGGCTTCTCACAGAGACTGAAGTTGCTTCTGGACTCAGCTGAATGCATCCTCTGAATGGAAATGAAAATAAACCTCATTTTTGATGATTTTGAGGGGTTTGATATCAAAGTTAACCAATTTGGACAGATGGTTCTAAGTGAGTTAGATAGTAGATCAAACGAAAGATGACTAAATTTGTAAGCTCTGGAAAACTTCAAGTGCTTCATGCTACGAAATATAGGAATAGGGAGTAGGTCAAACATGTGATGTACGAAAAGCTGGTGTGGAAGTGAAGACTTTAGATGTTTGGATCATTGGATAGGCTGGACCATTATTACCTGATCTGAAAAGTGGTCCATTAAACTTGAAGGGAGGTTTTCTGAGGTTTTCTGTGCCTGTTGGGGAGTTTTAAAAATAATTTGAAAGAAGGCTGGGACACAAGATGGAAGCAAGTTCCAACTAGATATGGAAGGTCTACTAGGACAGTACACCAAACGAAGAAGGCATAATCAATTAAGTGGGAGGTCCAGAAAATTAAATTTTATCTATTTTAATGCAACCAACTTGACTGGTAAATTGGCTGTTATGACACGGGGTAGACCCTCGTACTCATTTTAACACAGCAACACAGAAAATATTTATGCTATGCAGTAATCTGTGAAAATTCGATAGGCCAAGAACTAATTGAAGTAAAAATTAACAACTTTATTTCTTAAAATATGACAGATAATAATTAACTAACAACTATTTAAAACTGCTTCCTCCAAGCTACCTATTATATTCCCTTCTATTATACCAGAGTGATAAACTCCCAATTAAGATTTAAAAAAACCTAAACTTCTTATCTCAAAACCAGGGAGCTTCCTGTCTTTTTTTTTCCTTCCTCCTGGGAATTCTGCTTCTCAGGTTACTGACCGATAAAGATCTCTTCAAGAGACCTATTCTCTAGATAGTGTGCAGATGATGTTGACTTGTCAGTTCTCCTCCAAACTGTTCACTTTTCTCCAGTCTTATACTCCCAAAACATCAGATTGTCTAAATGACTTTACAGATTGTCAATATAGCGATTTTAAATTGGATTGAGTTTGGTACATTTCGGATATAAGTTAAACTGATTGTGATATTTAGAATCTATTTTTGCCTTCAGACATCCAGCTAAATTCGAAATGGATTGCAATTTTGTATTTTCGGGATATAATTTAAACTGTTTGGCCTAAATGAAATCTATTTTTATTTGTCTCCAGGCAACCAGCTACCCAAGTAACTACCCAGTAACTGGACAAAATGTTACATTGTATCTTACTGGGAACAGTTGCTGCTGCCATTGCTAGTTTTTAACTCTCTTAAAGATACAGTACCCCCACAACTTCGTAACACCTCCGCATTAGGAAAAAAAAAGATCGATCAAAGGATGGCTTTTTCCACTTTTTAAACACATTACAATAACATGCACATAACTTTATGTTAAGTTCACCTTAACTTCTTCCCATATAGCTGTATGTGTGTGTGTGTGTATACATATATAATTCCAAATTATATAATTTTATAATTCCAAATATAATTATATAATTCCAAATCTCATCTAAACTCTATCATTCAAATCAATGTATCTGTCATTCCATTCTTACAACGCGCATTATGTGTGGTCTTTAACTTATAAGTCTGTAAAATAAGCCTTCTAGGAAATAGTTTTATATTCTTTTCTTTACAGAGTTCGAAGAAAGTGAGCGGATTGTGACCCGTGTACACAACAATTTCCGATATATTATTCATGATATACAGATGAAAATGTTGTAAGGCCAGTTCCAAACTCAATATTTCCATATCAATTGTGGAATATTTCCTCTGGTGGATGTTGATCTTCTGGGAAAAGTAACCAAGTGGCAGTTCAAGTTGAGAATCTTATGCTGGAAAACCACAGTAGGTCAGGTAGATCCGACGAGCAGAAAAATGGGTGATTCGGGCAAAAGTCCTTCATCAGGAATTGAACTGTAGAAGTACGGCTCTAACTCCTATGTGACGAGCATCGATGGTGACTTCAAAAGATTTCGTAAAGTTTCGTGCAGCTAAAACTGGTTTGGTGGTTAATATTGATTCAAAATGATTGAGCGCCTCCTGGCATTGTTCTGTCTGCCAAAGCTTTTTGTTCTTCTTCAGCAAATCGTTTAATGGTGCGACTACACTGTTGAAGTTTGTAACAAACTTCCAAAAGAATTCATTGAGTCCTAAGAATTGAACCACCACTTTCTTCGAGGTTGTTTGTCTTTGGTTTTGCATTCCATGGGTTTAACCTTCTATAGAATTTCAGTTTTATTTAAGTTTACCACCAGTTTTGTTTCTGTTAGTCATGCAAATTGCTCTGCAAAAGGTACTAAGTGATCTTTTCGGGAGTTACTAAAAATCACTGCATCATTCAAATAGACTGCACAGTTTGTTAACTCAGCCACAACTCTGTTCATGAGTCTTTGAAATTTGGCGGGTGTGTTCTTCATTCCAAAGGGCCTCACTTTTACCTGATATAGCCCATTTGATGTTACAAACACAGAAATTTATTTCGCCGTCTCTGATAAAGGTTACTTCCAGCAACCACGCAATAAGGTGAATTTGGTCATGTAATTGTCTTTTTGACTGTCTCGATACAATCCACCAATCTCGGGAGTGGATATTTTTTTTTAATAACACTGACATTCTGATAATCCACGCATAATCGTTGAGTCCTGTCAGGTTTGGGAACCAAGACAATCGGTGAACTACAATCGTTCTGGCTTGGTTCAATGAAACCCTCGTCGAGCATGGCCTACACTTCCATCTGGACCTGTCTGGCTTTGAAAGGATTAAGCCAATAGGGGTGGTGTCTTATCGGAACAGTATTCCCTACTTCTACTTCAAGTCCACCCACCTGAATCTTACATATGTCCTTATACTGCAGTAACTAATCGTTCAACTGCGTTCTATGCTCCTGAGACAGCTTACTAACCTGTCCCACTCCTCACGAATTTCTTCGTTTTTCAATCTATTTTGAGGAACATAAAAATCCACATCATCTGGATTTGATTCCTTACTCTGCAGGGCAGTAACTAACACCTGTTTCTCCCGTTCTTGCTTTCTAGAGTAATACGGTTTCAACATGTTAACGTGACATACCCGATACCTTTTCTTTCTTCTTGGCATCTTTACTGGATAGTTCACCTGACTCAACTTTTTCACAATTTGATGGAGACTATTAAACCTAGCTTTGAAGGAATCTCCTGTCACTGGTACTAACATGCCATCCCTACGTAAACATCTGAGTCTCAGAGCTTTTATCTGCCACCTGCTTCATTCTATACTGTGCCATCTTTAAGTGCTGTTCAGCTAACTTATCTACTGTATTTAATCTCTCCCTATTCTCTGATACATAATCTAAATGCGAGATCTCTGCCTTTGGTCCGGTCAATCTCTCTTTAACTAATTTCAACGGGCCTCTCACTTCATGACGAAATATTAACGCGAAGAAAGTGAACTGTGCAGATCCGTTTCGGGCACCTCTAATGGCAAAAATAGGAATGGTATGCCTTTACCCCAATCATTTAGGTAATCTTGACAGTATGTTCTCAACACGGTCTTCAATGTCTGACGCTCCCTTTCTATAGCTCCCTGGGATTTAGGATGATATGCACTGGATTTCAAATGCTGTATAACTAAGCTATGCATAACCTTCTTGCACAGCCCAGCCCTGCCTAGGCTACGCACTCTCCTGCAGCTCCTCAGCTCTTCTTGGAGTCTCCTTTACTACCTTTACTAATATCACTGGCTTAGCTTCTTTTACCACATCTTTTCCCATAGTGCCTTTCTTTAACGACCAGCACTGTGACGTGTCCCACTTTACCACAGTGGAGCCTGATGCCATTCACCTCCTTTCCACCTTCTTGCGTTCCTCTTTGATCCTGTGGTAAATACTTCCCAGTGCTCTCTGCTCTTGGTTTCGTAGTGTAGGATCTCCCCTTCTCCCAACTTCTATCCCTCACAGGACGATATTCTGGCCAGAAGATTGTCTTATGCACCAACATGTACTCATCTGATAATTCTGCTACCCTTCTCACTTTCTGAACCTTCTGTTCCTCCACCTGAATTATTACCGTCACTGGAAGTGTATTTTAAACTCATCAAGCAGAATAATCTCTCTTACCGCCTCACGGGTCTTATCCATTTCCAAAGCATGACTCCATCGACTAAAATGACGAGATTTAATTGTTTTGAACTCAACATATGTCTGATCCGGTAACTTATTTGTGTTTCTGAATGCTGCCCATATGCTAATGATACCAATTCACAAGCACTTAAAATAACCTGTTTAACCAGTTCATATTCTCTTGACCCTTCATTTGATAGTACAGCAAATACCTCACTAGCTCTGCCTAGAAATTTAGTCTGAATTAGCATTACCCATAAATTCTCAGACCACTCCATCTGCCAACCAATTTTGTGAATGGAATATAGAATGCTTAAACATTTTTCTCATTCAAATGCGGCAGAGTTTTGACATATTTATATATACCACCACTCTCTCCTTTAATCTCCATTCTCTTTACTTGACTTCGCTGACTGAGTCGAAATTTCTAAATTTCAAATTCTCTAACACCGTGTCATAACATTTTGGGTGCTCGTCGCCAGGATCTGAACTGTTTTAGAAAGATTTAAATAGGTTCAGAGTTACGAAAAACCACAGCAGATTTAAACACTTGCAAGTTATTTTAAATAAAACTTAGGTGAGAAAATTTGTTTAATGTCGACTCAGCTAAGAACCCTTTTCTCTCTTTTTGTCCTCTCTCTTTCTTTCTCTCTTCTTTTCTTCTCTCACTCTTTGCTCAGTCAAGAACCTTCTCTCTCTCTGTTTCCTCTCTCCCCCTCTTCTCTCTCTCTTTGTCTTTCGCTCTTTTTTCTCTTCCTTCATTCTTTCTTTCCCTTTTTCTCTCCCTTTGACTTTCCTTTCTCACTCTTTGTTTACATTATAACTCAATTTTCCTTAATGATAATTTAAGTTTTCCTACCTCTATTGCACGCGTCTGTTTCTCTTACATCGCTATGTGTTTGACTAATTCCATGAATTCAGCTTTACTTTTCTCTTTAATTAAACTCAAATCTAGCTTATTTGTTAATTCTAAAATTATGGCCATTTCCTTTCCTTCTGAACTTTTTTGATAAAATTGAGAATCATCATGAAATCCCAGAACGGCTTTTGCAATTTTAAGTGCCATTTCTCTAACTACGAATTTAATCACAACAAGTCACCGATACTAAACAAATTGTCTCACCTACGTCGTGTTTTAAGATCTCGGACACTAACCCGCAAATGTTTAAATCTGCCGGGATTTTTCGTATCTACAAATCTATTTAAATATTTTTAAAGCAATTCATATCCCAGCGACGAGCACCCAAACTGTTATGACACGGGGTATACACTGCTGCTCAATTTAAATCAACAACGCAGAAAAGATTTACCCAGTGAATAAATTCGATAGGCCAAGTACTAATTAAATTAAAAATTAACATATTTATTTCATAAAGTATAACAAAGAATAATTAACTAACAACTATTTCGAACTCCTTCCTCTAACCTACCGTTTACCTTCCCTTCTATAAGACTAGCCCAATAAAACTTCCAGTTAAGATTTATAAAATAAAGCTCCTTACCTCAAAACTATGTCTTCTCTGTAGTCCTGTCTACTTTTTTTTTATTTGGGATTTTACTTCATATGTTACTGATCGATAAAAGAATATTCTCTCGGAAGTGTGCAGATGTTGTTCACTTGCAGTACTCCTCCAAACTGTTCAATTTTCCGTGGTGTTACCACCTCAGAGAATCGGATTGTGACATTGGCTTTTCAGATGGTCAATATAGTAATTTCAAACTGGATTGAGTTTGGTATTTTTCAGACATAATTTAAACTGATTGTGCTAATTCGAATATATTTTTGTCTTCAGTCATCCAGCTACCCGAGCTACCCCAAGTAGCTGTTCCATGTGTGACATTGTATCTTATTGAGAACACTTGGTGCTGTCACTGCTAGCTTTTAACTCTCTTAAAGATCTTCATAACAGCCGCACTTCGAGAGTATGATGCAACATGCTCACACATATTGTTTGAAGGAAAGGCAGGACTGATAGCTCAATTTTCCAGGATATAGAAATCTCAGGCACGATAGGGATTGGGATACAAGAGAGCCGCATTGTTGAGAAAAGGAACTATCTCTGAAGTAATGAAGGAGGATGTCCGAATAGAGTCTTGAAATTACGTCAGCTGTGTGGAGCTTAGAAATGAAACAATAGTGATCGCTTTGCTGGGATTATATTACACACATCCGGACACTGACAGGAAGATCGGGAAGCAGATATAGAGGCAAATCACAAAAAGATGAGAGATATCGTAAGACTGCTAGTGGAGATTTAAACTTTGCTAATATTAGCTGGGATCACCTCGACGTGAAAGAACTAAGCAGAGTTGAATTCTTAAAATGCATCCAGGAGAGTTTGTTGTGCTAGTACCAGACAGTCCCGGTATATGGGTGGTGTTAGACCTAGTCCAAGGGGACGGAATCCTGCCGAGTAGTTGAAGTGTTCGTGGGTGACAATTTTGGCGATAGAGACGATAGCCTTTAAGTTTCAAGATCTTTGTGGAAAAGATTAAACAGAGTGCAGAAAATAAATGCCTAAATTCGAGGAAGGCCAATTTAAATATCATCAACAAAGATATACAGGGAGAAGCTACTTGCAGTTAAGTATACATTTGGAAAGTGGGAGTCTTTTACAAGCAACCTGGTGAGACTTCAGTGCCAGTGTCCTCCTCAAGGGTGAAGGACAGGGCAGAAGGTAAGGAAACCTTGAAGTCAACAGATGTCGAGTGTATGAAGAAGAAGAACAGAAATTTAATGTTGGGTACAACGCATTCAAACAGGGGAGGCATTATAAAATTATATAGGGGGAGGAAAGTTGCTTAATGTAATAGTAATTAGGAGGTTGTGAGGATGATGTCACTCTGAAAAGATCATTTTGTCGCAGTGTTTTTTTTTCTGCAATGAGTTTGGAAAGACTCGTTCCATAATGGTTGAGAAGCAAACTTAAGTCTGTTATTAATGGGAGTGGATATGGCCAGTTCTCCCAGTTGGGGTTCTAGTTTTTTTTAGCTGTTGCAGTCACAAGATGTGTGAGCACTAACAAGGTTACAAACTTCAGTAAAGGATTTCTAATTGATTTTCTCTGAAATCTCTCATGATGTTACTCCCTGCTGCCTGTAAGAATCGGTGTTTGCATTTAACTTTTTGACAATGGATGTGCTTTTTGGGATGTTACTATTTGGAATATTTCATTAGTTAATTTGCTGAATCGGGTCGGTTAAGTTTCTTATGGACAAGGTGTCATATATATTTTAAGAAGGTAGCCCAGACTCTAACGTTTTTTAGAAAAGGCAGAATTAGAGTGGATATTCCAGGAGTGATGCAGATGGTCAAACCACTTGGTTTCAAGCGAAACAGAATATATTTATACACTACAGTTGAGACACGATCAAAAGAAAACCAAATTTGGAATAATTTAAATATTTCTAAACCCAACCCCCTTGATATCGCAAGTTAACAAAGCTGTTCTTCCATCTGTGTCTTCTCAGCCAAGCTCTGCAAACTGCCAATGTCTTGTTGGATCCAGCAACACCCCCTGACACTATCTACAACAGCAACAACCTTTGTGTCTTCGGTAAACTTACTAACTCATTCTACCACTTCTTCAACCAAGTCATTTATAAAACGAAAAAAAAAAGCAGACGCCCAAGACCAGATCCCTGAGGGACACTACTGAACATGACCACCAGGCGGAATACTTTCCATGCACTGCCATATTTTCTTTACACCAGCCATTTCTGTACCAGAAAGCCAAAATCCCCTGTATCCCATACCTCCTAACGTTCTAAATGAGCATACCGTGGGGAACCTTATCAAATACCTCACTGAAATCCACAGACACCATACCCACTGCTTAACTTCCGTCAACTTATCTCATCATATGTTCATAGACCGCAATAAGGCTTGTGAGGCATGACCTACCCTCACAAAGCCATGCTAACTATCTTTAAACAAACAATGTATTTCGAAATAGTCAGAATCCTTACTACAGATGCAAGACTGACTGGTCTGTAATTCCCAATAAAGGAACAACATTTGCCCCCTCCAATAATCTGGTACTACTGCCTATGCGAGTGAGGATGCAAAGGTCAACGCCAGAAAGACAGCAATCTCATTCCTCGCTTCCATTAGTAACCCTGGATATATGTGGGGACCTGTTTATCTTGATGCTTTCCAATCTTCCAGCTTATCCATTTTCTTAATATCAATCTGTTCAAGCGTATTATCCTGGGCCAAGGTGTGCTCACTATCAACAAGGTTACTTTCTCAAGTAAGTACTGAACCAAAATACACATTTGGAGAACCTCAACTTTTCAGACTCCAGGCACAAGTACCCTTCACTGCCTCGATCGGCCCTACCCTCATTCTGATCATTCTCTTATTCCTCTCCAAAGTGTACCAAGGATTTTTCCTGCCCATTCTAGCTCTCTTCAACCCATTTTTGGGTTATTTTCTAGCTACCCTGTACTCCTCTAAAGATGTGCCAGATCACTCCTTCCTCAATCTTAAGTAAGCTTCCTTCTTCCTCTTGATGAGAAGCTCCTCTTCTGTTGTCATGCAAGTTTCCTTCACCTTACAATTCCTTGCAGTCACAGGTGGACAAAGTTATCCAATACTCTCAAAAAGGGGTCCTTAAGCAGCCTCCACATTTCTGTTGTTCAATTCTTGTCGAGCAATTGTTCCTAATTTTCTTCCATGCTCCTGCCTAACAGTAGTATAATTTCCCCTCCCGAATTAAATATCTTCCGATACTGCTTGTTCCTGGCCCTCTCCATGGTTGTGAGAGAGGCGAGATAGTTTTGATCACTGCCACCGAAACGTTCACCCATCAAGAGATGTGAGACATTGCCTGGCTCGTTCAAGGCAGCAAATCCAATATGGCCTCCACCCGAGTCGACCTATCGACGTATTGAATCACGAATCCTTCCTCGACCCATCAGACAAAAGTGGCTCCATGCAGACCATCTGCAATAAGGAGATTTCAATCAATATTGTGGAAGCTGAATTCAACCATAGCAACACCTGTACCTTTCCAAGATCTGCTACCCAAACCTTTCTTCCATCTTTGCTTAAAAATGTGTTGCTGGAAAAGCGCAGCAGGTCAGGCAGCATCAAAGGAACAGAAGATTCGATGTTTCGGGCATAAGCCCTTTCTTCCATCTTTGTGCTGCTACTGCATCGTCTACAGAAAACACACAATAAAGTGACTGTTCCTTTGTTGTTACTGACTTCCACTCATATTTACTCAGTCAGCAACCCCTCCTCAACAACCTCCTTTTCTGCAGTTGTGATCACGCTCTAATTAACAAAGCTAATCTCCCCCTATTTTACCCCCTTCCCTGTTCTTTTTGAAAGATCTAAACCCTGGAACATCCATCAAACATTCCTGTCCCATATCTTGAAGAAACTCCACATTGCAAAAGAGAAGGTAGTAGAAGTCTTGTAATGTTTCCTGCAGATAAATCCCTGGGAGCTCATAAAATGTAGCCCAGGTTTTGTGAGAGGTGAGCGAGGAAGCCGCGATGCTCTTTCCGGAAATAGTTTTGTTATCAACAATCACAGGGACAGTCCCGAAGATTAGAGGGTGACTAATGTTATCCCATTTTTTTTTAGAAAGTCTAAAGGCAAATCTACAAATCAGCAAACTTAACGACTATGATTAAGACTTTGTTAGAGGGGATTCTGAGAGGTTGGACTTATTGGCATTCAAAAGGCAAGGACTCATTTGGCATAATCAGTACGGTTACGCGCTTTGGTCATCATATCTCACGAATTTGATCGCACTTTTGAACGGGTGATCAAGAAAGTATATTACAGTTATGTGGTAGACGTTTCTGACATGGACGTTAGCAAGGTCTTTGACTAAGTATCGGGTGGTGGGGTGTTGCGTAAGGTTAGATCTCACGAGATCCAGGGAGAGATAGCCAAATCGAATCAAAATTGATTGGACAGTTGAAGACAGAGGGTGGTGGTTCATGGTTGTTTTATGGACTGGAGGTCTACAACAAACGGCCTGAGGCAGGGTTCGGTGCTGGGTCCATTGTTATTTGTCATTTAAATAAATGATTTAGATAAGAAATTAGGAGATATTGGCTGTTAAGTTTTCAGATGAAACCAAGGTTGATGGTATAGTGCATAGTTAACAGCTTATCCGAGAATGCAGTGACGTCTTGATCAGTTGGGCGCAGGAATGACAGATGGAGTTAATTTAGATAACTACACGCTGCTGCATCTTGGTGGGTCAAATCAGGGCAGGTTTCCAAAGTGAATGGCAAGGCTCTGTGGAGTGGTGCACGCCAAAATGATCAAGGGGTACAGGATCACAGCTCATTCGAAGTGGAATAACATCTTTCCCCAAAACGTCGATACTCCTGCTCCTCGGATGTTGCCTGACCTGCTGTGCTTTCCCAAAACCACATTATCCACCATGATCTCCAGCACTCCTCTCTTTCTCATGGTAACCAAGGCTTTCAGCATGGTTGCTTTCATCATTTAGAACATTATGTATCGAAGTTTCGATGTCTCATTGCAGCTGGACAAGACATTGGTGAGACGACATGTGGAGACAGCATGCACTTCTTGTCACCCTGTTATTATCAAACTAGAGAGATTGAAGGAAAACAAATGCTGGGATGTAACTAGACTGGAAGATTTTAAGTATAAGGAATGATTGCATTGCCTGTGGCATTTTTCCTTGGGGTGCAGGAAAATGAAGTCTGTAAAATCATGACAAGCATAGATTAGGTAGGCAGCCAACAACTTTTCCCAACGGAAGGGCATTCAAAAATAGAAGGCATAGTTTATGGTGAGAGGGGCAGATGCGAAAGTGGACAGTTGGGCATTTATTTTTCTGGACCTGTCAAAGAGAGGTAGTGCTGGAAACAGGTTTAATTGGAAGCACACTAGCTTTCGGAGCGACGCTCCTTCATCAGGTGGTTGTGGAGGGCTCGGTCGTAACACAGAATTTACAGCAAAAATTTGCAGTGTGATGTAACTGAAATTATGCGTTGAAAAATTGATTGTCTGTTAAGCCTTTCATCTGTTAGAACAGTTTCACTTGTTTCATGTGTAAATCACAAAACCCATTTTTTAAAAGTTGCATTCTCGGGTTAGCTGTTAACAATGGTGATAGCTAGACAATATGTTGAAGGTGTTAGCCCCCTGTGTTCTCTGTCTATGCCATGATGTTTAGATTGACTCTAATCTAAAAAGTGAGATAACAGAGCTTTACATAAATTCATGCAGTTTTTGAGCTCAGAGTTCTCCATGAATGTATGCAATTTTTGAGCAAAGTGTAATGTAACTCTGCAAGTACAAATTCACCACACAAAATATATGTGTGCATGTGGTTCTTTGTCTGTCTCTGTGTGTGTGTCTGTCTGGGGTGGGGGTTGTGAGTGTGAGAAAGTGTGTGTGTGTGTGTGTGTATAGTGAGTGCAGAATGTCTTAAGTCTGTGAGGGAGTGCATGTGTGGGAGTGTGTGTGTCTATAAGGGTGTGTGTGGGTGTCTGTGTGCGCGTCTGTGTGTACCTGTGTCCGTGTGTATGTGAGTGTGTGTGTGTGTGTAGGAATATTTGTGTGTGTGTGTGTGTGTGTAGTGCAATGGTGATCACCTGTAATTTGACATGTACCCAAGGTCCCCGTTGAGGCCCTCCCAATGGATACCGAACTTAGCTATCAGCCTCTGCTCGGCCACTTTCCTCTGCTGCCTGTCCCGAAGTCCACCTTGGAGGATAGAACATAGAACATAGAACATAGAACATAGAACATAGAACAATACAGCACAGAACAGGCCCTTCGGCCCACGATGTTGTGCCGAACATTTGTCCTAGGTTAAGCACCCATCCATGTACCTATCCAATTGCCACTTAAAGTTAGCCAATGATTCTGACTCTGCCAATCCCACAGGCAGTGCATTCCATGCCCCCACCACTCTCTGGGTAAAGAACCTACCCCTGACATCTCCCCTATACCTTCCACCCTTCACCTTAAATTTATGTCCCCTTGTAACACTCTGTTGCACCAGGGGAAAAAAAAATTCTGATTGTCTACTCTATCTATTCCTCTGATCATCTTCTACACCTCTATCAAGTCACCCCTCATCCTTCTCCGTTCCAATGAGAAAGGGCCTAGCACACTCAACCTATCCTCGTACGACCTATTCTCCATTCCAGGCAACATCCTGGTAAATCTTCTCTGCACCCTCTCCAAAGCTTCCACATCTTTCCCAAAGTGAGGCGACCAGAACTGCACACAGTACTCCAAATGTGGCCTAATCAAAGTCCTGTACAGCTGTAACATCACTTCACGACTCTTGAATTGAATCTCTCTGCTAATGAACGCTAATACACCATAGGCCTTCTCACAAGCTCTATCCACCTGAGTGGCAACTTTCAAAGCTCTATGAACATACACCCCAAGATCCCTCTGCTCCTCCACCTTACTAAGAACCCTACCATTAACCCTGTATTCCGCATTCTTATTTGTCCTTCCAAAATGGACAACCTCACACTTGGCAGGGTTGAACTCCATCTGCCACTCCTCAGCCCAGCTCTGCATCATATCTAAGTTAAGCCTCGCTCTGTGCTCTCCAGTTCACTCTTGTTTCAACTGAACAGAACAGGACTGTTTCACGGTGTGTCGGATCTGACTGTGCAACAGTGTGGAATTGGGACTGAGTTTGGACGAACCCGTCTATGCTGACCAGGTATCCTAAATTAATATCACCACACTTGCAAATCCCCCTAAAACCTTCTGATTCATATATATATAAATATATATGAATCCGAGGCTGAATGTCCTGGACCTGAAGTGTTCCCCAACTGGGAGGGAACCCTCCTGTCTGTTGATTGTTGTGCGGTGACAAATGTAGACAAATGGAAGTAGATTAATTATGAAAACAAGGCAGCATGTGCAATTTAGATCAAAGGACCTGTTTTCTTACAGTTGGTTTCTATGACTCGACGAGTCTATAATTTAAATGTGAATGCAGGAGAATCGTTAGCAAGTTTGTAACTGACACCAAAGTTGATAGTCTTGTTGATAGTGAAGAACGTTATCACTATGGTACATTGTTCAGATGACCCGATGAAGTGCGAAATGGCAGATGGAGTTTAATTTAGATAAGTGTGAGGTGTTGAATTTTGCCAAAGCAAATCAGAACAGGACTTATGCATTTAATCGTACGGTCCTGCGTTGTGTTACTGAGCAGAGACCTTGGGATACAGGTTGATAATTACTTGAATATTGCATAACAGGTAAACAAGGTAGGGAAGAAGGTATTGTTGTGCTTTTGGAATATTGCATTTAGTTTCGTCTTCCTGCTATCAGAAAACTGGTGTTAAAATTGAAAGTGTGCAGTGAAGAATTACAAGCATGTTGCCAGGGTTGAAGGATTTGAGCTATATGGAGAAACTGAATTGGCTGAGTCTATTTTTCCTGGACCATCGGTGGCTGAGCGTTGACCTAAAAGAAGTCTAAAAATCATGAAGAACATGCATAGCGTGAATAACGAAAGATTCACCCCATCCCCAAGCCCCCTACAACCCGCTCCCGCCTAGGGTAACAGAATCGAAATCCAGACGTGATAACTTTAAGATGAGATGGAAAAGATTTCGAAGGAAACATAAGGGCAGGTTTGTCATGCAGATTGTGGAGGCAGCAGTGGAAATACTTACAATTACAACACTTAAAAGTCATCTGAAGATATATATATATATATATATATGAATCGGAAGGTTTTAGGGGGATTTGCAAGTGTGGTGATATTAATTTAGGATATCTGGTCATCATAGACGGGTTATCAGCAAACCTCAGTCGAGTGTAGGGATATATATCCTCGTCCGGGTTACCTGACAAGATAAATCAAGGTTAACCACTGATATAAGTCCAGGCCTGCTCAAGACATCCAAAGCCAGGATGATCTCCGCTAAGGAGTGAGGAGCAGAATGCCACCCAGCATACGACATGGCCGAACAATTTCTTCCCGATTGTGGGTTTATTTTCTTCTGGAACTGGAGAACGACGACTTTCGCACATGATTTAAAAGGTGCACCTCTTACATTTGTAGTAGGTGCATAATTTTCACATATGGTTGTGTGCTCCATGCAGATGACATATGAAGTAAGTGGGTGAGTGGGGTTGATGCTTCCTGCATTGTCAACGTCTAGTCCCTGCGTCTTCGACGCCAGTGAGTATTGTAGAAAATATAGAGTGAGTGTAAGATATTGGAAGGTTGGTGCTTATGTTCTTGAAGTGGCAATTATCATTGGTCCTTTTTATACAGTACTGGACATATCTCCAGGCATATGAGACTGCTTTGAAATAGGTGTCACATGGAACCATGGTGTGCTGTGGTGTCATCTATTGCTGGCCTTAACACGAAATTCGACCTCTGCACCACTTCTGAAACAATAGCTCCAGGATCACAGATAGGCGGTAGGGGCACAGATAGGCGGTTTTGTGGGGGCGAGAGAGACTCACGTTTGGTATGTTGCCTCCCAGGTGCAAGGGTACGTGATGTCTCTGATCGTGTTTTCCGGGTCCTTAAGGGGGAGGGGGAGCAGCCCGAAGTCGTGGTCCACATTGGCACCAATGACATAGGTAGGAGGAGGGCTGAGGATGTTAGGCAGGCTTTCAGCGAGCGAGGTTGGAAGCACAGAGTTAGAGCGAACAGAGTTTGTTACCTGTGCCACGTGATAGAGAGTCGAGGAATAGGGAGGGAGAACAGTTAGATGCGTGGCTACAGGGATGGTGCAGGAGGGAGGGATTCCGGCATTTGGATAACTGGGGTTCTTTCTGGGGAAGGTGGGACCTCTATAAACAGGATGGTCTACACCTGAACCTGAGGGGCACCAGTATCCTTGGCGGGAGGTTTGCTAGTGCTCTTGGGGTGGGGGGGGGGGGGGGGGGGGGGGGGGGTTAAACTAACTCTGGCATGGGAACCTAGACTGTAGCTTTAGGGTGCAGGACCTGGGGTGTAGGGAGGTTAGGAACATGGCATCAATCTCAAAGGAGGGTGCCTATAAACAGGAAAGAGGCTTGAAGTGTGTATACTTCAATGCAAGAAGTATACGAAATAAGGTAGGTGAACTTGCAGCGTGGGTTGGTACCTGGGACTTCGATGTTATGGCTATTACAGAGACATGGGTAGAACAGGGACAGGATTGGCTGTTGCAGGTTCCAGGGTTTAAATTTTTTAGTAGGGTCAGAGGTGGGGGTAAAAGAGGGGGAGGTGTGGCATTGCTTGTCAAAGATAGTATTACAGCAGTGGAAAGGACGATGGATCTGAGGTAGTTTGGGCTGAGGTTAGGAATAGGAAAGGTGAGGTCAACCTGTTAGTAGTTTTTACATGCCTCCTAATAGTCCTAGAAACGTAGAAGAAAGGATTGCGAGGATGATTCAGGAGAAGAGTGAAAGTAATAGGGTGGTTGTTATGGGGGACTTTAACTTTCCTGATATTGATTGGGAAAGCTATAGCTCAAGTTAGTTAGATGGGTCGGTGTTTGTCCAATGTGTGCAGGATGGTTTCCTGACACAATATGTAGATAGGCCAACAAGAGGTGAGGCCATACTTATTTGGTCCTGGGTAACGAACCAGGCCAGGTGTTAGAATTGGAGGTAGGTGAGCACTTTGGGGACAGTGACCACAATTCGGTGACTTTTACTCGAGTGATGGAGAGGGATAAGCGTGCACTGCAGTGCAAGAGTTATAGCTGGGGGCAGGGAAATTATGATGCGGTGAGGCATGACTTAGGATGCGTGGCTTGGAAAAGTAGGCTTCAAGGCAAGGGCGTAATTGATATGTGGAGCTTGTTCAAGGAGCAACTATTGAGTGTCCTTGATAAGTATGTACCTGTCAGGCAGGGAGGAAAGGGTCGTGTGAGAGAGCAGTGGTTTAATAAGGAATTGGAATTCCTTGTTAAATGGAAGAGGGCGGCCTATGTAAAGATGAGGCGTGAAGGTTCAATTGGGGTGATTGAGAGTTATAAGGTAGCCAAGAAGGACCTGAAGAGAGAGCTAAGAGCAGCAAGGAGGGGACATGAAAGGTCCTTAGTTGGTAGGATTAGGGAAAACCCTAAGGCTTTCTATAGGTATGTCAGGAATAAAAGAATGACTAGGGTAGGAATAGGTCCAGTTAAGGATGGTAGTGGGAAGTTGCGTGTGGAGGCTGAAGAGATTGGAGAGACACTGAATGGATACTTTTCGTCAGTATTCACTCAGGAACAGGACATTGTTGACGATGTGAATACTGAGTCACAATTAAGTAGAATGAATGGCTTTGAGGTATGTAGGGAAGAGGTGTTGGAAATTCTGGAAATGGTGAAAATAGACAAGTCCCCTGGGCCTGATGGTATTTATCCTAGGATTCTCTGAGAAGCAAGGGAGGAGATTGCAGAGCCATTGGCCTTGATTTTTATGTCCTTGTTGTCTACAGGAGTAGTGCCAGAAGACTGGAGGCTAGCAAATGTGGTTCCCTTGTTCAAGAAGGGGCGTAGGGATAACCCAAGTAACGATAGGCCGGTGAGTCTCACTTCTGTTGTGGGCAAAGTCTTAGAGAGAATTGTAAGGGATAGAATTTATGAACATCTGGATAGGAATAATGTGATCAAGGATAGTCAGCATGGTTTTGTGAAGGGCAGGTCGTGCCTCACGAACCTTATTAAATTCTTTGAGAAGGTGACTAAGGAGGTGGACGAGGGGAAAGCGGTAGATGTGGTGTATGTGGATTTTAGTAAGGCGTTTGATAAGGTTCCCCATGGTAGGCTACTTCAAAAAATACGGAGGTATGGCATTGAGGGTGAGTTGGAGGTTTGGATTAGAAATTGGCTGGCTGGAAGAAGACAGAGGGTAATAGTTGATGGTAAAGGTTCATCTTGGAGTGCAGTTACTAGCGGTGTTCCGCAAGGATCTGTTTTGGGACCATTGCTGTTTGTCATTTTTATAAATGACCTGGAGGAGGGGCTAGAAGGTTGGGTGAGCAAGTTTGAGGATGATACGAAAGTCGGAGGAGTTGTTGACAGTGAGGAAGGATGTGGCAGGTTACAGCGGGATATAGATAAGCTGTCGAACTGGGCGGAAAGGTGGCAAATGGAGTTCAATGTAGCTAAGTGTGAGGTGATTCACTTTGGTAAGAGTAACAAAAAGATGGGGTACTGGGCTAATGGTTGGATACTTGGTAGTGTGGATGAGCAGAGGGATCTTGGTGTCCATGTCCACAGATCTTTGAAAGTTGCAACCCAGGTAAATAGTGCAGTGAAGAAGGCATATGGCGTACTGGCTTTTATTGGTAGAGGAATGGAGTTCTGGAGTCCTGAGATCATTTTGCAGTTGTATAAGACTCTGGTGCGGCCGCACCGGGAGTATTGTGCGCAGTTTTGGTCGCCATACTATAGGAAGGATGTGGAGGCACTGGAACGGGTGCAGAGGAGGTTTACCAGGATGTTGCCTGGTATGGTAGGAAGATCATATGAGGAAAGGCTGAGGCACTTGGGGCTGTTTTCATTGGAGAAAAGAAGGTTTAGGGGTGACTTGATAGAGGTGTACAAGATGATTAGGGGTTTAGATAGGGTTGACCGTGAGAACGTTTTTCCACGTATGGAGTCAGCTATTACGAGGAGGCATAGCTTTAAATTAAGGGGTGGTAGGTATAGGACAGATGTTAGGTGTAGGTTCTTTACTCAGCGAGTCGTGAGTTCATGGAATGCCCTGCCAGTAGCAGTGGTGGACTCTCCCTCTTTATGGGCATTTAAGCTGGCATTAGATATGCAAATGGAGGATAGAGGGCTAGTGTAGGTTAGGTGGGCTTGGATCGGCGCAACATCGAGGGCCAAAGGGCCTGTACTGCGCTGTATTCCTCTATGTTCTATGTTCTATAATCATGGTCACGCAATAGGCTGCTGAGTTCCTCAGTCTGCGATGTCCGTGATAGATGCGAGGAAAATGGCAACCCCAGAATGTCAATTCCTATCCAATGATCAACTTTTATCTCTCGCAATGGATGCTGGTGAATGCTTGAATACCTGGTGAGATGTTTTGGAAAAGGTACTTGAGAAGATGAGTTAGAAACGTGATTAGTGTTTGCGAGCTTGAAATTGCAATTCGAGACGCGAGTTTCAGAAAATAGAGTGAGAATCATCTCATGCTGGTGCATGGCTCGAATTGCTACCAAACTGAATACAACCGTGCTTACTCAAAAAAAACGGCACCTACCGCCTTAAGGATCTATTAATTGTAGCATTACATCATTTCTATTCGTTTGGTAGGCCACATACTTAAATAGGCCACATGGGGAATCATGATCTGAAATGCTGTTTTGGTTTGAGTTGTGACATCAAATTATAATATTGGCGAAATTTCATTTGGTGGATGATCGTATCTTTAGTTGTTGAATTACCGTGGTTTGCTGTATCAGTTTGACATGTTCTGTTTTCATAGTGGATGTATTTATTAAAGATACGTTTAACTGAATTTGAGCGTTTGTGTCAATTCCTGGACCAGGTAAAAACAATGACTGCAGATGCTGGAAACCAGAGTCTAGATTAGAGTGGTGCTGGAAAAGCACAGCAGTTCAAGCAGCATCCGAGGAGCAGTAAATTTGACGTTTCGGGCAAAAGCCCTTCATCAGGAATAAAGGCAGAGAGCCTGAAGGGTGGAGAGATAAGTGAAAGGAGGGTGGGTGGGGAGAAAGTAGCACAGAGTACAATAGGTGAGTGGGGGAAGGGATGAAGGTGATAGGTTGGGAGGAGTGGATGGGTGGGAAAGAAGATAGGCAGGGAAGACAAGTCATGGGAACTGGAAGTTTGGAACTGGGGTGAGGTGGGGGAAGGGGAAATGAGGAAACTGTTGAAGTGGCATGGTGGCGCAGTGGTTAGCACTGAGGCCTCACAGAGCCAGAGACCTGGGTTCAATTCCCGCCTCAGGCGACTGTCTGTGTGGAGTTTGCACGTTCTCCCTGTGCCTGCGTGGGTTTCCTCCGGGTGCTCCGGTGTCCTCCCACAGTCCAAAAATGTGCAGGTCAGGTGAATTGGCCATGCTAAATTGCCCATAGTGTTAGGTAAGGGGTAAATGTAGGGGTATGGGTGGGTTGCGCTTCAGCGGGTCAGTGTGGACTTGTTGGGCCGAAGGGCCTGTTTCCACACTGTAAGTAATCTAATCTAATGTTCCCTAAAGCGCTCTTCTAGGAGGTGTCCAGTCTCCCCAGTGTAGAGGAGACCGCATCGGGAGCAACGGATACAATAAATGATATTGGTGGATGTGAAGGTAAAACTTTGATGGATGTGGAAGACTCCTTCAAGGCCTTGGATTGAGGTGAGGGAGGAGGTGTGGGCGCAGGTTTTGCAATTCCTGCAGTGGCACGGAAGGTGCCAGGATGGGAGGGTGAGTTGTAGGGGGGCGTGGACCTGACCAGGTTGTCACGGAGGGAATGGTCTTTGCGAAAGGAGGGAAGGGGTGGGGAGGGAAATATATCCCTGGTGGTGGGGTCCGTTTGGACGTGGTGGAAATGTCGGCGGACGATTTGGTTTATGTGAAGGTTGGTAGCGTGGAAGGTGAGCACCGGGGCGTTCTGTCCTTGTTACGGTTGGAGGGGTGGGGTCTGATGGCGCAAGTGCAGATGTGGACGAGATGCGTTGGAGGGCATCTTTAACCACGTGGGAAGGGAAATTGCGGTCTCTAAAGAAGGAGGCCATCTGGTCTGTTTTGTGGTGGAAAAGGTCCTCCTGGGAGCAGACACGGCGGAGGCGGAGGAATTGGGAATAGGGGATGGCATTTTTGCAGGAGGTATGGTGGGAAGAGGTGTAATCCAGGTAGCTGTGGGAGTCGGTTTTGTAAAAAATGTCGGTGTCAAGTCGGTCTTCATTAATGGAGATGGAGAGGTCCAGGAAGGGGAGGGAGGTGTCAGAAATGGTCCAGATAAATTTAAGGTCAGGGTGGAATGTGTTGGTGAAGTTGATGAATTGCTCAAGCTCCTCACGGGAGAACGAGGTGGCGCCAATTACTGGACAAGGAATATTTGAAGAGTTAGTGTTGTTTCACTGACTACTTTCATTTCAGGAGATCTGCTTTTTGTAGAGCTTATTTCAGATTCAAACTTATATTACATCGTGGTTTGGCAGTACAACTAATGGAGTTTTCTTTAAGATCTAAAAGACGTCCGAAATCATTGGTAATACTGCAGGCCATCTGCCAAATTTATTTAATTTGTCTTGAGTTTATTTTGAAACCTCATTAATGCAAAGCATTTGTACATGATAAATATCCAACCTGGAGTTTGACACTTTGTTAAAGCGTCTAATTCTTTGAAGTATAAGCATATCTATGTTAGCTAACTATCTGACCTCAGCGAAAATTGCAGCTTCATACCCATAATGCGAGGATTTGGTACTGTCAGTGTGCTTCCGAGTGTACAACTGCTTGCCTTCAGAATTTATGCAAAACAATTTGAAATCTGAAACAGTTTTTATGTTGTTTGAAACAAGAAAAGAAATCATCAGAGAAAATTCAACTTCGATTCTAATTCATTTTCCATGATTAGAATTGATAGTGCTTCAAACTTTCCACTATATATTATGTTTTCTAACATGATTTTCACTAGGCTTCTGCAATCTGTTTTCTTTTTGAAACGTAAAACAAAAGGATTGGTAATTAACTTGAAGGGTGTCGCAACTTCAATAACATCGTGAAGATTGCACCCTTTATTATTACCGGAGTCTGCATGTATGATTCAGAGTTTATTGCGTTGATATTATGTTCAAGACCGAGCGACAAAACAGTATGCACGACAAAAATGCTAGAAATGTTTCATAGCATCCGAAAAAACACATCACAAGACGCTTGTAGCTATTGGCGTGCCTAGTACGTTTTTTTTCCACATTGCCCACCTCCTCCACCTTGCACTTTCGCTGAGCTGTGGTCATACTAAGGTTATGATGGCCACCAAGTTCTCTCAACGGTGACAGAAAAGGACTGAAGGTCTCCAGAACCAGGCTAACTTTCTGTCTAAATCGATTTGTGACTTGGTCTGTGTTTTCGTACATTTATTGGCAATGGGACATGCTGACCTTGCGCTGTTTCAACAACAGCTGATGCTACATCTTTGGTGCTTAATTTATTAGAATTCAGGGCTCTTGTACCAATGTCAAAAGCAAAAATGTTGACATACTTGACTTTACACGGTTAGTAACCTACCCATTCATTATTTGCCGGAATATCCTGCATCGTCAAATCAGACTTCATGATGGACAATTCACTGAGGTAAGGCCCAAACAACGGGTCATTGTAGAATTGTGTTGACAGTGTGAATCAGAGTGACCATATCTTAATGGGGTTGCAAAGCGGGCAACCAGTCGAAATGGAATCTCAATGACGTTCGTCTGAGTGATGTTACTCGGTGTGAGAGCATTGAAAATATTCTGTTAAACGTTCAAATGATAATTTCAGGCAAGTGTGCCCTCAACTGTATTTGTTTACCCATTTATTAAAAAAAACCAATTGATTTCAAATTGGCAGTGCCTTTTTTGTAAGTCCTGAAGATATTCACAACAGGTGCAGAGAGTGATGTTGTTCAGTACAGATTACATTGAACCAAACAGAATCAAACGTTAACTATTCATGGAGAGTTTAGTAGCAGAACGGAATGGTTGACATATGAAAGAAGAAAGGAAAGCCATCTTTAAAAATAGAAAAAAGATGGAGAATCTCAGCAAGCATGGTACATCGGAAAAGGTAAAAGCACAATTAAGATTCTGAGCCTGATATGATTCAAATATCTTTCATCTCACTGCGTTTGAAAACAAATTGCAGCCGTTAGGAAATCGTCTTAAACACTGCACTTTCAGAGAATAAGCTTTGTCCTTCGTGTCCTTTACACTGCCATCTCTTCCATTTGTGTCTGGTTGACTTTTCACTTAGCAAAGATGCAGTAACGTATTTTCACACCGATCTTACAAGTCTGTCAAAGTGTTTAGTCCTTTTTCTCTTTTCTCTCTGTGCACCCTCCAATATGTTTCAGTCCTTCCCGTCTGTCATCGTGAAAAATAAAAGTCTCCTTCAAAACCGGGTGATATCTGAACGTGAACTCTGTTTCTTTCTTCACTGATGCAGCGTGAAATACTATGTATTTATTTTAGACTTTCCGTTCTTGATTCAGGTTTCAAGCATCGTTGGTATTGTATTTTAATTTTAGTTTTCTTTGTGTGAATCATTGCAAGAATGACGACATGAAAACATTATTCAAATGGTAACTGTGAGGGAACGGAGAAAAATATATTGATGTTACCTGACAGGAATACATGAAAAGACATTTTGTTTGAAAATGGAAAATGCACTGCATCCAATATTACATATTTTCTACTATATTATCACATATTAAATTATTTAACAACTCTTCAATGTATGGTTTCAATTACTTTTGATCTCGAACTCGTTTGCTTTGTTTGCATTTTAATGCTTTCATCACCTGTTTGTTGTTGTTAATGATCTGTTCGCGTGCATACCTTAAATATTATTTTGCAATATCAAAAGATCGATGGCGCCGAGACCTTTGTTATTTGTTATTTACATAAATGATCTGGATGAGAATGTACAAGGCAGATTTTATACATTTGTGAATCATACAAAATTCAAAGTATCATTGATAGTGAGGAACATTATTCAAAATTACAGAGGCAAATTGAACAGATAGGGAAAAGGGTTGGGGATTTGAAAATAGAACTCAATACAGAGACGTGTGAGTTAACGCACTTTGGAAGTAAAACCAAAGTAGGACTTCTGCAGTAACTGCTAAGGTCCTGAGTAATGTTTTGGAACAAAGGGTATGAGAAGAACAAGCACATAGTTCAGTGAAAGCAGTGTCACAGATTGACAGGTTGGTCAATAACGCATTTGGCATGCGAACCGTCATTGATCGACGCATTGACGAGGTCGAGTAGTTGGGAAATTAGGTTCCAGTTGCATAAGTCATTGTTGAGGACGCACTTGGAGTATTGTTCACCTTGTTATGGGAAAGGCATAGTAAAACTGGGAAGAGTGTAAAGAAAAATTACAATAATGTTACCAGAACTAGTGTGCCTCGTTTAATTGGAGAGTTCAGTCAGAATAGGACTATATTCCTTGGAACGTAGGAGAATGAGGCATAGCATAATTGAGATGTGTCAAATGATGACGGTACTGATAGGATGAATGCAGGTAGTTCTTTTTTCCCCCAGGGATATGAAATGAAAACTAAGGTGAGAGGGGAAATATTTAGAAAGGACCTAAGGGGAAAGTTCTCCATGCAGAGATTGGTGTGTATATGGAATGGGCTACCAGAGAAAGTGGTTGAGGCTGATACAATTGGAGCATCTAAAAAGGCATTTTGATAGGTCCGAGGATGTCAAGGATTTAGTGGTATATGAATCAAACCCTGGCAATTGAAACTAACTGCACGGGCACCATGGCCAGCATGGACCAGTTTGTGGCGAAGGGCCCGTTTCCAAGCTGTGTTACTCTCCCACTCTATGAAGACAATTCCACTTCATTCTTCCTCGCAGAAGCCAGTATTATATGGTTCGATTCAGTTTAATCCATGTTTCCAGTCATTTTTTCTCTCAAATTCCATGTGCATTTTCTGTGTTTCACCTGTGCTTCAAATGCAGTCACACGTTGAATACATCTCTAAATGTTAAAGTCATGCAACTTGTAGTTTTTGATGGATTGCTGTTTAAGATCTGGTCAAAGTTTCTACAGTCTTGTGCTATAGTTACCTATAAAGCCATTTCAAATCTAGGTATCATGTCAACAAGTCTCTTGTCTGTTGAAACTAATACCACTGTTGATCAATATCTAATAATGGTGTCGGTACCCCACCGATTTTGTTATGCAGGAATGGAATATTTATGAATTAGAACTTTTGTTTGTCATTTTTGTTATTTTTAATCAGTTATCTGACTCTTCCACGCAAAGTGTTTCAGCGTTTTCTGGTGAATGAAAGCACGTATTATTTGGCATTTTGTCTTTGTCTCCCAGCATTTTTCACGCTGAATTCTTATCCATTCTTCAATTCTATCGTTAGCTTTACAGGGTTGGGTGAGATCACTTTCTTCTGCCCGCGTATGCCCATTCTCATTTCTACCTCCTGCAGCAGTTTTATCATATTCCTTGTTGAATAAACAGAGGGTTAAAATTAAAATCGATTGAATCCCTCCTGAACAAAAAAAGGCATTCAGAATGTAAAGCCATGCATTTCGCAACAGGTGGATTTAAATAGCAATTCTCAGCATTACTTCCCCTTGTCTTGCAACAAATTTGGTGGCCTTTGTCATTCTCTTCCATGGTGAGTGCGGACTCACGACTTTTATCACTCGATACTTGGTGGCCATAACAGTGACAGAACTCCTGATTATTATATTTGATGTCATGATGAGGCGAATCAATGTTTACTATCACCCAGGATTTTACTAATTAGACCTTATGTCTGCACTGGATTTACTGTTCTTATTCATGTATCTGCAGACTGGTCAGACTGTTTCACTGTCACTTTCACTTTTCATCTATTTGTGGGAATTTTTTGCCAGAAGCTGAAAATTAAATGCTGCACTGACAAAAGCGTAGCCATCTTGCTTCCCGCAATTGGCATTGTGCTCTGAATAAAGAATGTTCTGATGTAGTTTTAATTTGGAACAGGAGAAAAAAAATCAACACGCTACCACTTATCAAGATGATGAGAGGCATAGATAGAGTCGATAGCCAGAGACTATTTCCCAGTTTTAGGCTGGTTGGAGGAAAGTATAAAGGGGATGTCAGAGGCGGGTTCTTTACACAGAGAGTTGTGAGAGCATGGAATGCGCTGCCAGCAGCAGCTGTGGAAGCAAGGTCATTGAGGACATTTAAGAGACGACTGGACATGCATATGGTCACAGAAATTTGAGGGTGCATACATGAGGATCAGTGGTCGGCACAACATCGTGGGCTGAAGGGCCTGTTCTGTGCTGTACTGTTCTACGTTCTATGTTCTACCATGCCTCTGAAAGCTGTTACACGAAGCCAGGATGAATGTGATATGACTGGTTCGAAGTTTTTAAACCATTAAAAACATTCGTATTAGTTATGGTGCTGAGTGCTGTGACAGTCAATGATATTTAATTGGCTAGCTGAGTCCGTAAGATACTGAAAAGTCAGAACCTGTGATCAAATCGCGGTGAGTCAGAGATGCAGATGAGAAGGAAGGCCATGGTGTTAGTCTTACTATGCTTGGCAGTTTCACACTTTTATGATTGACGCATACTCTGCATTTCTTATATTATACCATTACAGGAATTAGTCCCAGGTACAATATCAATAACGCTTATGTTTTTATGGATGTGAGATTGATACTATGGATTTTAAGCTGTTGTGCAAACGAGGTGATTTATGCAGTGACTCAGTCCAAATTCACGGATCAGCTTATGAAAGCAATGGTATATCCACTTAAATCAATTATTCAAAACATTAAAGATAAAAATTAATAAGCATACTCAATATCCTCGTCTGCATATGTCCAGTGGTTGGATTTAAGATTTCCATCAAATGAACAGTATGGCATGTGGAATAGCTGAACAAATGACGTCGCCAGCACTGTAAATGTGATGCGGCACTATTTTGAAATCAGTGTTCTGACAATTAGATTGGGGAAGTGCTATTCATGTGCATTCCCCCAAAGCTACTCAGAGGAGATTCAGTTCAAATGTTTAAGACAAAATACATGCTTTTGCTGCAAATAAGTAAACTTGCCAGGAGATAATAAATAAAGGTGCTGGAGAATTGAATGCACTACTTAGTATATTTTTGATCTGACCATTCCGCCTGATTTCAGCACCTTTCTGTGGTAGCCTGTTCCACACTTTAATTGCATACTGAGAAAAGCATATTCACGCATCTAGATTCTTATTCTCCCAAACCCCACCTTTGGCTTTTACCTCATTGGCAAGTTTTGCTCCATAATCATCCACGTACAATCTCCTCTTAGCTTGAAGGAAATTTCGTACAATTACTTCACATGTTGTACAATTAAGAACTAAAAAGTAGTCAAACTTTTTCCATCTTTTGACAGTTGGGTTTTCCAATTTCTGATAAATTCCATCGAAACAATAACAGCAAAACTACAGCTGCTTTACCCACTAGGGGCCCAGTTCTACATTCATCAACAGAAATCCCCTTCCCTGATAAATTTCAAAAGATTGAAGCATGACTGTACGTAACGCTGTGTTTGAATTGTGCAACTGACTGCATAAATACTGCACAACCAATGTGATCTAAGTAGAAATCCACAGACCATTAACTTTGATCTGACATGCGTGATAATTCTGTAACTTTCAGAGGTGTGTGGTATGCGGCTTTCCTCGCTTGGGCGTGTTGTCAAAGTTCTGTTGAGTTGGAGTCTGATGACTGGCGGTTGGAGCTAATAGCTGAAGATTAATAAGGCTAGATCACATCAAATACAGGGAAAACTACAAATTTGGATATACAATTGGCTCAAAGATGGAAGATAGAAAATGGTGGTGAAGGATTGTTCTCAAGGGGGAGAGGGACGAGCAGAATGTCATTGTAAACATTTGAATCAATGGGAAAAGGATGACATTGTGAAGGGAGAATACAGAATTTGTGGGTGGCACGGTGGCACAGTGGTTAGCACTGCTGCCTCACAGCGCCAGGTTCAATTCCCGCCTCAGGTAATTGTCTGTGTGGAGTTTGCACATTCACCCTGTGTCTGCGTGGGTTTCTTCCAAGTGCTCCGGTTTCCTCCCACAGTCCAAAAATGTTCAGGTTAGATGAATTGGCCATGCTAAGTTTCCCCTAATGTTAGGTGAAGGGGTAAATGTAGGTGAATAGGTGGGTGGGTTGCTCTTCGGAGGGTTGGTGTGGACTTGTTGGGCTGAAGGGCCTGTTTGCACACTGTAGGTACTCTCGATAGTTAGGCAAGAATTTATAATGGAGATCCTCGAGAGTAGTAATCTCTGGATTACTGCAGGTGCTGCGAGCTAGTGAGAGTAGGAATAGGAGAATAGAGCAGATGAATGCATGGCTGAGGAGCTAGTGCATGGATCATTGCGATTTCTTATAGCGTAGAAGTGACCTGCAAAAGAATGTTGGGTGGCATCTGAATTGGAAGGAGACTAATATACTGGCAGGGAGATTTGCCAGAGCTGCTCAAGAGGATTTAAACGATTAAGGTGGGGGGTGGAACCCAGGGAAGTAGTGAGGAAAGAGATCAATCTGAGACTGGTAGTGTTGACTAAAGAAGCGAGTCAAACAGTCAGGGCAGGCAGGAACAAAACGGAGAATAAGGTAGAACTGATAAATTAAACTGCATTTATGTCAATGCAAGAGGGCTAACACGTTAGGCAGACTAACTCAGATCATGGTGAGTAACATGGGACTGGGTTTACAGAAACGTGAATCAGGGATCGGCAGGACTGGCATCTTAATATTCCAGGATACAAATCATACAGAAGGGATAGAAAGGGAAGCAAGAGAGATAGGGGAGTAGCTTTCTTTTAAAGAAGGGATAGCATTACAGTTGTACAGAGGGAGGATATTCCTAGAAATAGATCCAGGGAAGGTATTTGGTTTGAATTGAGAAATAAGAAAGGCATGATCACCTTATTGGTAGTGTATTATGAACCCCCTAATAGTCAGAGGAAAATTGAGAAACAGATTTGTAAGGAGATCTCAGGTATCTAGAAAAAATAATAGCGTGGTTATGGCAGGGGATTTTAACTTTACAGGCATAGACTGGGACTGCCATACAAGAAAATTTTCTGATTCAACTTTGGATGTACCTACTACAGAAGGTGCAAAACCTGACCAACTCTTGGGAAATAAGTTTGGGCAGGTGATTGAGATGTCACTGAGGAAGCACTTTGGGGCCAGCGACTACAACTCTATTTGATTTAAAATAGAGATGGAAGAGGACAGACCAGATATAAAAGTTTAAGTTCTAAACTGGAGAAATTTTAACGGGATTAGGCGAGAATTTTCAAAAGTTGATTTTTGGGCAAATGTTCACAGGTAGAGGGATGGCTGGAAAAGGGGAAGCCCTCAAAAATGAGGTAACGAGAGTCCAGAGAGAATAGATTTCTGTTCGGGTGGAAGGAAAGGCTGGTCGGTGTAGGGAATGCTGGAGGACTAAAATAAAATGAACGTTTCGTTTGGAAAAAGAAGGAAGCATCTGTCAGGTAGACAAGGTAGATTGAATAAAGGTAGTAGGAGTATACTTAACAGAGAAATCAGGAGGGCAAAAAGTGGACATGAGATAGCTTTGGAAATTAGAGTTAAGGAGAATCCAAAGGGTTTTTACAAATAGATGAAGTTCAAAAGACAAACGTGGGGGAGAACAGGGCCCCTCAATGATTTAGCAAGGTGGCATTTGTGTGGAGCCACAGGAGATGGGGGAGATACTAAACGAGCATTTTGCATTAGTGTTTGCTGTGGAAAATGACACAGAAGGTATGGAATGTAAGGAAATAGATGGTGACATCTTGAAAAATGTCCATTCACAGAGTAGGGAATGCTGCATGTCTTGAAACACATGAAAATGGATGAATTGCCAGGACCTGATTAGGTGCACTCTAGAACGCTGTGGGAAGCTCTGGAAGTGATTGCTGGGCCACTTGCTGAGATATTTGCATAATCGATAGTCACAGGTGAGGTGCTGGAAGACTGGAGGTTGTCTAATGTGGTGCCTCTGCTTAAGAAAGATGGTAAGGGCATACTAGGGAACTATATATCAGTGAGCCTGACGTCGGTGGTGGGCAAGTTGTTGGAGTGACAGACAGGATGTACATGTATTTGGAAAGGCAATGACAAATTAAGGGTAGTCAACATGGCTTTGCGCGGTAGAAATCATGTTTCACAAAGTTGATTGAGTTTTTTTGAAGAGCTAATAAAGAGGATTGATGAGGGCAGAATGGTGGACGTGATCAATATGAAGTTCAGTAAAGCGTTCAACAAGATTCCCCATAGGGGTCTGGTTAGCAAGTTTAGATCTCATGGAATACAGAGTGAACTAGACATTTGGATACAGAACTGGCGCAAATGAAGAAGACAGAGAGTGGTGGTGTAGGGTTATTTTGCAGACTGGAGGCCTGTGACCAGTGGAGTGCCACAAGGATCGATGCTGTGTCCACTACTTTTCATCATTTACATAAAATTATTTGGATGTGAGAATAACAAGTAAGTTTGCAGATGTCACTAAAATTGGAGGTGTAGTGGACAGTGAGGAAGGGTACCTTAGATTACAACAGGAGGATTTGAGCTTCAGGGAGAGGTTGACTAAGGTTGTTTTCCTGGCAGAGTCAGAGGCTGAGGGGTGACCATATAGAGGTTTATAAAATCATGAGGAGCATGGATAGGATATATAGACAAAATCTCTTCCTGAAGATGGGGGAGTCCAGAACTAGAAGGCATAGGTTCAGGGTGAGAGGGGAAAGATATAAAAGATTCCTAAGGGGCAAATTTTCAACGCAGAGAGTGGCACATATATGGAATGAGTAGCCAGAGGGAGTGGTAGAGGCTAGTACCATTGCAACATTTAAAAGGCATCTTAATGGGTGTATGAATAGGAAGGGTTTTGAGTGATATGGGCTGGGTGCTCGCAGGTGGTACTAGATTGTGTTGGGATACCTGTCAATATGGACGAGTTGGACCGAGGCTGTACACCTCTATGACTCTGTGACTCGATTTGCTTCTCAATTTCCAGCTGACTATTTCCTTACAGTTAAGAGTGGATTGCACATAGATGATACAGAGGGGAATTTTCTCACTGAGGTAAAAGCCAAAACTGGGGTTTTGGGGATAGAATGTATTCCCAAGAGTCCTGATGCAGGAATATGTTTTTCTCAGTATGTAGTTAAAATATGAATTTGGCAACCACAGGAATGTGCAGAAAGCCAGCCGAATGGTAAGCTCATTTATTTAACATGTGGTGTATTCAATTCTCAAGCAGCTCTATTCATTGGCTCATAGAAAGTTTATTTCTTTGCAACAAGAACACGCATGTTGTCTTAAAAAAATTGAACTCATTCAAATGTCTTGTTTTCCCTGTATTCCACGTGACCTAACTTTACCAACCATTCCACCATGTGGACCTCTGTGGAACACCTTGCTGAGGTCATATATACAACATCTAACACTCTGCATTTACCAACCTTTTTCACAACTTCTTCCAAAATCTCAATTTTTCGAGGCATGATTTTACGTGCAGAAAGTCATGTTGAATATCCCTAGTCAGTCCTTCACTTTCCAAATACAAGTAAATCCTATCCCTCAGAATCCCCATCAGCAACTTACAAACCACTGATGTCAGGCTCATTCGTCAAAGGCTACTTGGCTTATTCTTAACACTTTTCTTACTTGACAAGTTAAGGTGTTAGTTAAGCACAAATCAGCTGTTTCATTATAGCAGCACCCACCAAAGAAACCTTTGGTAACGACAATTCAGTAAAACTGTTTTATTCTCACGAGCTATTTCTCTCCAGCTCACTTATAGTAAACAAGGGAAAAAAAGCCCCAAAACGTCTCTCTTTTGATTCCTAAGTGGAAGAGTTTCCGACTAAGACTTCACACAAGCAACAGAGAATTCAACTTTTAGCTCAAGCAGCGAGTCAACCAAATCCAAATCAACTGAACTGAAAGCAAAACTAAAGAACCCTGAATCTGGGTGAGCTAGAATCCACCCAGTCACGCAGAGAGCTGTTTGCAACTGCATGCTTAAATTGGACACTTTTACATAAATTGCCTACATCCTCCTGCAAGGGAACCAGATAACTACAAACACGTTTTGAAAGCGCAGATTCATTATATTTGTCAAACCAAAGTTAATAGTTCACATATTTGAACTCATGTCACATTTGGCCGGTGGTACTTATGCTTTGTGTACACAATCCAAAGACAGAGCTACAGTCATGGTTCAAACTCTGAAATTTGGCAGGGAAGAGGGTTGCGTTGATAAATGAAGAACTGAGTGCCTCTTGAGAAATGTTTTGATGATATATTTTGTCAGCAGTTAGAAAACGTAGCTTTCAGAAAAATGGAAAGTGTTTGACTATTTTACTTTATACAAATACAGCATGGCGAGTCAACGTAAGAAATTTCCTTCAAGTTAAGAGTGGTTTGTACATGGATGATATGGAGGGGGTTTTTTCTCACTGAGGTAAAAGCCAAAACTAGGGTTTTGGAGATAGAATGCATTCTGAAGAGTCCTGATGCAGGAATATGTTTTTCTCAGTATGTAGTTAAAATGTGAATTAGGCAACCACAGGAATGTGCTGAAAGCCAGTCGAATGGTCAGGTAATTTATTTAACATGTGATGTATTCAATTAACAAACAGCTCTATTCATTGGCTCATGCAAGTTTATTTCTTTGCAACTAGAACACGCATGTTGTCTTAAAAAATTGTACTCGACATGCACGGAATAACTCCAGTGGAAAACAAATGAATGACACTCTTCCAAACTAATTGTCAGATTTCAAAATGTTGTCGCATCCTATTTACTGTGGTTGTTAGGTCATTCACTCAGCCATTCCATATGTGACACTGTTCGTTTGATCGAAGAATAGTTCTAATATTACATCAACCACTGGAAGCATGCAGACATTGATATGGCGTGTGTTCATTTGTTTTTATCGTCAATGTGCTGAATAATTGATTTAAATGGATAAACCGCTGCTTTTGTAAGCTGCTCCCTGAATTTGGACTGAGTCACTCCATAAATAAACGTGTTTGTGCAACAACTTAAAATCCGTAACATAAATCCAACTTCTTTAAAAACATAAATGTTATTGCTATAATATCTCGGATTCATTCCTGTAATGGTATAATATAAGAAATGCAGAACATATGTCAACCATAAAAGTATGAAGCTGCTGGATATCGTGAAAAGTAACACCAAAGATTTCCTTCTTGTCTCCATCTCTGGGTCACTGCGATTCATTCCATTGCTCTGGCCTTTCAGTCCCTTACGGACTCGACTAGCTAGTAAAATATATCTGACTGTCAGAGCATTCAGCAGGAGAATTAATACAAATGGCAGCAATGGGTTTAATACTGTGTCAAACCAGTCATATCCCACCCACCCGGACTCAGTATAACAGCTTGGTTTTATCTTACAGAACCATGGTACTTTGTTGATTATTTCTCCTGGTTCAAATAAGAAGTAGATTGGAACATTCTTTAAACCTAGCAGGACGCCAGTTGTTGAAAGCACCATGGCAGCACTTTTGTCAGTGCAGTACTTACTTTTAAACTTCTGGCAACAAATTGCCACAAATCGATCAAAAGTGAAAGTGACAGTGAACCAGACTGACCAGTCTGTGGATACATGAGTAAGAACCCTAAATACAGTACAGACGTAGGTGACATTCAGCCAAGATCCTGGGAAATAGTAAAAATTGAGTCGCTTCATCATGACATCAAATATAATAATCAATAGATCTGCCACTGCCATGGCCACCAGGTACTGCGTGGTACAGGTAGAGAGTCCGCACTTACCACGAGAGAGAATGACAACAGCCACCAAATTAACTGCAAAACAAGGGGAAAAGCAACGCTGGGAATTAGTAACTAAACATCCGCCACACTAAAGACATGACTGCCCATTCTGAAAACCATTTTGCTTATATGCATGAAGGATTCAACCCATTTTAATTATAATGATCTTTTCATTTGACAAAGAATTTCCCCTCATTTCCCCACACCCCACCTTGCCTCAGTTGCAACCTTCTAGATCAGCACTGTCCTATCTGCGAATCTCCCTTCCCACCTATCCGTTCCACACTCCCTTCTGGAACTATCACCTCGATCCCGATCCCCATTCACCGATTTGCACTCTTTGCTACCTGCTTCCCAGCATCTCCCCCCCCCCCAATTTATCTCTCCACCCTGGAGGATACGTGCCTCTATTCCTGTTGAAGGGCTTTTGCCCGAAACGTCGATATTCCCGCTCCTCGGATGCTGCCTGACATGCAGTGCTTTTCCAGCACCACTCTGATCTAAACTCCCTAAAGAATATGATAAACTCTGCCGTGGTAGTTAAAATTATGAGTGGGCATAAGCGGACAGAAGGAAGGCAGGTACGCTGGCTGTGTAAAACTAATGCTAGTATTAAAAAAAGGATAAGATTTCAGTGTGAAAAATGTTGAGAGAAAAAAACAAACCGCTAAATTATACTTACTTACATGCACCAAAAAAACTTGGCAACGTTTTATGTGGAAGACAACTTTTAACGTAAAAGAAATGACAAGAATTCTAATTCAGAAAAATTCCATTCATGCAAAACGAAGTTGTTGGATTGAGCAGAACTATCATTATGTTGATAAACAACGATAGTAAAAGTTGAATAGTGTCCACAGACTAAAGAACAGCTGACATTATACCTAGATTTGAAATAGCATTATCAATAATTATAGATTTTGCAATTCTTGCAGGCATCTTTAAGAAACACCCATCTCGAACTACAACAAGTAGTTAAGAGGAGTTCTTATGCATTCATCTTAAGCATCCTTTAAAAGAGTGGTTGCAAAATAAATAAATAAATTTGCTCAAGAACTTCAACAGAATTTTACATAAAGATTTCATACTAATCTCAGAGCAAGAGGATTTAATGACATAATCCACCATTGCTAACCAGTTCCAACATTTACCGCAGAATGGTGGAAAGGTAGAAGCCATATTGCATACAAAGGAAAATCCACGCGATCACGGTTGCTCCACAGCATAGTTCAGGGACGTAGATGCACAATTACAAAAATTAAAAAATGTAAAGAGTACGTGAGAAAGTTAAATCACAGGTGAAACACAGAAAATGCAAATGCAATTTCCGAAAGTATGATTCCAAAACATGGATTGAAATAAAGCGAGCCATGCAATGCTGGCTTACGAGATGAAGAATGAAATGAAAATTCTTTTCACACCTTAAATGTTTTGTTATGTCAAAACAATGCTCCAAGTATGCAGGCTCACAGATCATTGACAACAACAAACAGTACATGATAGCATGAACATGGAAACAAAGCAAATCAGTTCCAGAGAAAAAGTAATTGAAACCATCCATTGAAGAGCTGTTTACAATGTAATAGCACAAAGGAGAATATGTAATATTGGATGAATGTATTTTCAATGTTAAATAAACCTCTATTCTCATCGGTGAGGAGTGGAACAGATATGATGATACCTGAGGAATGAAAAAAGGAGGAAAAGGTGTGTAAGGCTTGTTAGACAGGTGTGAAAATTAATAAATAAACTTTTGCTGCAGAGAAATATCATAAGACACAAAGAATACGCAGTGGATGGATGGCATAGTAAATGAGATGAAGGACAAAAATTATTCTCTGAATGTATATCATTTAACATGAAATCTTAATGATTGCAAAGTTCTTTCACTGGCAAGGAGAGAGAAGATATTCGATTCATCTTTACCTCAAAATGTTAACTGAGCTTTTTCTATTCCCAATGGTGCCAGCCAGACCTGCTAAGATTTTCATCAATTTCATTTTCTTTTCCTTTTCTCTTTCAGGCATAGGAGATTGAGGTGTGTAAGATCATGAGAAGCATGGATAGGGTCAATGTACTCCCATCTTTTTACCAGTGTTGGGGAATCGAGGTCTAGAGGGCATCAGTTTAACGTTAGAAAGGTCAGAATAAAAGGGAACTTGAGGGGCTTTTTTAATACAGAGTATGGTAAGAATATGGAATGAGCTGCCAGTGGAAGTAGTTAAAGCGTGTATTTTAACAATATTTATGGGGCATTTGGAAAAATGCATGGATAGGAAAGGAATATAAGGATACGGGCCAAGTGCATGGAAATAATGTTAGCGTTGATAGACATTTTGTTTTTCATGTTTCAGTTTGAGCCAATGGGCCTGTCTCCATGCTGCAGGACTCAAAGACTCTGTGATCGTTTCAAGTTGTTCTTTCACATCGTTGCAGCTCAGTTCTGCTCCTCAACCATCTATGAATTGTGCATGTTGCATTCTATTGGTTCAATTCAATCCACACTGAACAACATCACTCTCTGCACACATTGTCAAATATCTTCATGACTGGTTAAAAAAAAAACTGTGTCTTTGACAGCAGTTGAGTCTTTTAGAAACAAAAGAAACGAAGTAAATAGAGTGGAGGACTCAGTTTCCTGAAATAATCATTTGAATGTTTAGCAGGATTGCTTAGTTGCATCCACACTGATTACTGTCATACTTCGATCGAAATTTACTGTAGAGGGAATTCTCTGATATTCCATTTCGATTGGTTGAATGCATACAGTTTAAATCCATTTGGACATGGTCATCCTGGTTCACCCAGTCAAAACAAATCTACAAAGACCCATTGTTTGACCGACCCGTAATGAATTATGTATCTGATTTGAGAATGCAGGATATTCGGCAAAATAGTGAATGGCAATTTCTTAACACTGAAAACTCAAGGAAAGAAAGTACATTTTGTCTTTCGATATTGGTATAAAAGCGCAGATTTATTTTAAGAACCAAAGATGAAGTTGAAATGATAAGCGACATTATGTTACTTCGCCAATCAAATTACAAGAAAACATATTAAGTCCAAAATTGATTTACACGGTATGTTGAGCTATTCCGGAGACGCACAGTTCAGTTCTCTCATCAGTGCGAGATCTTAGTGGCCATCTTGACACATATATCAACAGAACTCAGGCAAGACAGAACGTTGAGGAGATGAGCAGTACAGATAAACACTTACCAGGCACTCCAATAACTGCAAGCAGCAAATACCATACTTTCCGGATACTATAAAAAAAGTCGAGCATTTCTTTTAGCGTACTTGCTTGTCGACTGGTCCTGAAGACAATGCATTCGTATAAAACTCTGAATTGCATATTCGAGAGTCCTGTAATTATAAATGTTGGGATCTCCAGGGGGATTTTGAAGTTGCGACATCCTTCAAGTTAATTAGCAATATATTTGTTTTGCGTTTGAAAAAGAAAACAGATTGAAAAATCTTCGTGAAATTTCTGTCATGAAACGTATTATGAATTGTAAAATCCCAAAAACTGCCAAGTCTCGTTATGGAAAATAATGTAGAATTGAAGATGCATTGTCTCCGAAGATGTTTTTGATGTTTCAAGCAACATCGAATCTGTTTCTGATTTGACATTATTTTGTGTAGATTCTGAAAAAAAAGGTTTGCCCAATTGAAATTACGCTGACAGGACAAGATTCTCGTGTTATAGGATGCAAGTGTTCTTTTATTGAGATAATTCAGTTCGCACATTAAATGTGCTAGATATGTTGATACTTTAAAGAATTAGACAGTTTAACAGATTGACTCGCACTGTACCCTTCAATCCAGGACATTAATAGTGTACATTTAATATGCATGAATTAGGTTTACAAGTAAATTCATAAGAAATTCTACGAATTAGGCACATAGCCTGGAGAATACCAAATGATTTCAAAAACCTGTTGAAAATGAAACAAAATTAAAAGTTTTACTGCTGCAGCACTAAGAAATATAAGACAGAAATTAAGATAAAAGCTTGACAGATAGCAGAACCACTGAAACAAATAAATGGACAGCTTAGGGATACAGCTATTCAAAGTTTCTTTATACCATTCAGAATGGCATGGAGCGCTGGTCAAGGTGGCATCAGACAGTAAAAAACATGTTAAGGACTTATAGTTAAGACTATCCAGATGACTGTGATGAAGGAATTCCTTTTGTGCTTTTTGCGATCAGAGATGCGTCAATTGAATCAATCAAATTCCGTCTATTTGAATTAGATTTTGAAGTGAGAGGATCACTAAAATTGATTGAGCAGAAACTGGTGGATCTGAATGCAGAGACCACATACTTGGACTATGTGACAGATTTTATGGAATGATTAAATAGAGAGGGGGAGTTGGCTAGACAGCACTTAAAAGTGTCACAGCTAACAATGAAACAGGAATCAAACAAGAATTCAAAAACTCACAATTTTGCTGTAAATAAAGTTCAATTTACTTACCGTGATAGATGAACCTTGAAAAGCAAGGTCTTGTCGACTTTTTCAAGTCGAAACGAGGTTGAGTTTAGATTATATTAGATTAGATTACATTACAGTGTGGAAACAGGCCCTTCGGCCCAACATGTCCACACCGACCCGCCGAAGCGCAACCCACCCATACCCCTAACCTAACACTACGGGCAATTTAGCATGGCCAATTCACCTGACCTGCACATCTTTGGACTGTGGGAGGAAACCGGAGCACCCGGAGGAAACCCACACAGACACGGGGAGAATGTGCAAACTCCACACAGTCAGTCGCCTGAGGCGGGAATTGAACCCGGGTCTCAGGCGCTGTGAGGCAGCAGTGCTAACCACTGTGTCACCGTGCCGCTCATATGTGATGTGAACTATTTGATAAGGAGTCCGGTGACAAAGATATCTCACAGAGTGTGTCATTTGAATATACTGTAAAAGTATTTTGACTGGGAAAAACGCACAATGAAAATGTGTTGTTAGGTACAACCCAGAGAGCAGGAATGCAAAAACAACTGTTACTGGGGAGTTTCCCATACCATCGACAATAACAAGCCACTCTACAATTCCTGGAAAAAAGTACGTTTTCTAGGAAATTTTGTAGGAAATTATTATAGAATATTAGCAGTGTGGCTGCTCCAACCTCTGAATGAATAAATAAAGGCAAGGCGTTTCATTGAACAGTGGGCTGCCAGAAGGCACTTTACAGCCCGAAAGTTGTGTTAACCACTGCCCCAGTACAAGCCACACCTAATTCCGTGAAGCCGTTCAAAGTGATTATCCGTGTGAGAGATGTGGGTGTCGCTGCTGTACTGTTACAGGAAGACAATGAGAAAGTTTGAAGGCCTATCGGGTACTTCGCCAGGAAACTGAACCTTCATCAGCATAAAGATTCGACAGTTGTGAGGGAGAATTTGAGGTTGGAATTGACGTTACATTTCATCATAAACGTTGCGAATAATGTATCAGAGGCAACCATATATACTATTCCTAACCCATTGAACTGTTTGGAGGAAATTAAGAATAAAAATCCCTGACTACTTAGATGGCAATTGTTCTTGCAGCCATTCAATTTAAAAATACTGCCTGTAGCAGGATGAGAAAATATGCATTATCGAGACTTGGATAAGAAATGGAGAGGGTTGATTGCAAGATTGAGCAGGAATACACTGAATAAATCTTTTCTGTGTTGCTGGGTTTAAAAAAGCAGGAATTTTAATCCGTGTCATAACAGTCTTTTCGAATTAACAAATACGTTAGATTTGGATTTAACCAAGGACAAAAGAAAAAGTTGGGGATTACTCAAAAACTTAAGCGTGTCATAGAAACAGACAAGTGCAGTAGAGGTAGAAAAGATTAAATTACTATCGAGGAACATGGCCTTCAAAGATAAATAAAGCGAGAGAGAGAGAGGAATGAGAGAGGGAGACAGAAAGGGAAGGAGGGCGAAGAAAGCAAAAGAGAGATGAAAAAAGAGAATGTAAAGAAAGGAAGAGAAAAAAGAGAGAGGAAAGAGGGAGGGGGAGAAGGGGAGAGAGAGAGGAAAAAGAAAGAGACAGAAAGTTCATGGCTGAGCAAAAAGAGAGAGTAATTGATCTTCAGAAGTTGAGACTTAATCAGCACATTTTAGTTCACAGAATGGAGATAAAAAGAGAAGGTAGTGATTTGGCAGAAACGTCAAAGTTCTGTCACATTTTGTTGAGAAATATGTTGAAGCCTTCTTTATTTCACTTGAAAAAAAGGACTCAGCAGAAGATGTAGTCCATGGATTTATGGGTAATGCTAGTTCAGATTGAACTGGAAGGCATAGCGAATGAGGTATTTGTCGCACTGATAAGAACTTACATCCGGATAAAAAAAATAAATCCAAGAGGTTTGCAAGAAGGTAAAAGGCGGCCGGTGTTTCCACTGTCTTAAAGTGGGAAACGTAAATTCACAGTGCTGATTGTTAAAGAAGGGTAGTGTGGTAAAAGATGTGGTAGAATTTAAGCCCGTGACATTAATGGAGGTTGTAACGTAGACCCAAGAAGAGCCGAGGAGACTGCACAGCTTTGGTAGGTGCTGGATATGGAAAAACTCGCCTATCTGGGTAAACGTTACTCCGAAAAAAAAAGGGGAAGAAGGCATCAAGTTATAATTTTGAGAGATACAGGATCTGACCTGTCGCTGATAGTAACAGATGACAAAATATGTACTCTTTCTGTTATATTACATGAGAGTGTGTAAATTTGTGGGATTATATGGATATAATTTAGCTTTTGCCTATATAAAATCAGGTTGAAGTGCCAAATCAAGACTGGCGAAGATACAGTGTGACTGATTGAAAGAGTGATAGTTCCAGAAATTCAGTTTGTTCTTGGGAATGATTTTGTGGAGTACCTTAAGGATGCCCTAGAAACTGAGGAGTTAGAACAGAAATATCCTGATATTTTCCCAGACTTTGCGATATACCAATCCCACTATCCTAAGTCGCAGCCCAAAGCGAGAAATAAAGACAAAGATTAAGGAGTTGAGGTTCAGTCAGTAGATACCCTATTTTACGTAATGTTGCAGGAAAAACCCCGAACAGGTAGAGCTCAGACAAAAGTGTTCAGTCCTGGAAGGGTAAGAGTTTTGCAACAGCAAAACAAGATGATAAAATAAATATATGTGATTGCATACTCTGAAAATGAGGCAAAGAATATTCAGGAGGGTTATTATCTGCAATAGAGAGTCTTAAAATGGATATGGAGACCACAGTTGGTCAGTGCAGGGAGGAACTGGGCCAAAGTGCATCAGATTGTGTTGCTGGCAGCATACAGACCGAAGCTGTTATGGATCGCACATGAACTACCTGGAGTAGTTCACCTCGGGCTACAAAAGACTCAGACAAAGGTACAGAAACATTCTATTGGCCTGGAATGCACAAGAATGTTGTTAACTTTTGCTGTCCGTGTCATACATACCAAATAGTAGTTAAGCCACATGCAGTTATAAAACCAGAACCTTTGTTGCCAATTCATACATTTGAAGAACCTTTCAAGCGTAGAGGTCCCTTCCCAAGAACTAAAAGTGGGGACCACTACTTGTTAACTATAATACATGTGCCTACCAGATTTCTGGAGGCATCTCCATTGCGGAGTATCAAGGCAAAAAGATGGTAAAGGAGTTAGCAGCTTTCTTCACACGGTATGAGCTAACCAGAGAGATTCAGTCAGACCAAGGGTCAACGTTTACTGCTAGGTTGTTGAAGGAGGTTATGGATAGCTTAAGTACAAAGCACTTTAAATCCACGGAGTATCATACTGAATCTCATAGTGCTTTGGAAAGTTAGCAACAGAGCCTGAAGAACATGTTGAGAGGATACTGTCAGGACTACCCGAATGATTGGGATGATGGTATCCCATTCGCATTATTGGCCATTAGAGATGCCCCCAAAGAATCAACTCATTTCACTCCCTTTGAGTTAATAATCGATCATGAATTGAAATTTATTGGAAAAAATAGTGACAGGACCACAGTCGGAGATCTCACACGTAATTTATGTATCGGAGGTAAGGGAGAGATTAAAGCGAGCAGGTGAGTTTGCTAAACTGCACCAAAATAGGACACAGAGACAATGAAGCAGGTGGTAGCTAAATGATCAGAGACTCTGACATTTTCTAGAAGGGATAATGTGTTAGTCCTGTTACCAGTGATAGGTGATCGCTTCAAAGCCAGGTTTAGTGGCCCCAGTCAAATTCAGAAAAAGTTGAGTGGGGTGAACTAGCTATTAAAGATGCCACATAGAAGACAAAAGTATTGGGTATGTCATGTGAACATGTTGGAAGCGTATCATACTCGAGAGAAAGCATTGAAGAAACAGGTGTTCATTACTGCCCCGCAGGTTGAGAAATCATATCCAGATGATGTGTATTTTGAGGTGCCTCAAAATCGATTAAAAACTGAACAAGTCTCCGAGGAGTGGGATAGGTTAGTGAGCTATGTATCTCTGGAGCATAAAACGCAGTTTAAAGATTTGTTCCTTCAGTTGACAGACATATGTAAGAATCAGATATGAAGAACTAATGCTATTGTACATGAAGGGAGGGAATACTGCTAAGGTAAAACAACACCTTTATCGGTTTAACCCTTTCAGAGCCAGACAGATCCAGATGGTGGTGGAGGCCATGTACGACGAGGACATCATCGAACTAAGGCAGACCGAGAGAAGTTTGATGATCCTCTTAGTTCCCAAACTGGACGGTACTAAACAATTGTGCGTGGATTATCGGTTGGTCAACACCATTAAAAAATCAGACTCATCCAATTCTGACAAGCCAGTTACATCACCAAGTTGGACATATTGTTGTTTTGCTGGAAGGTGCCTTAACCAGAGATGGCGAAATAAATGTCTGTGTTTGTAACTCCAAATGGGATGTATCAGCATAAAGTGATGCCCTTTGGAATGAAGAACACACCCACTACATTCCAAAGACTCATGAACAAAGTTGTGGCTGAATTGACAAACTGTGTAGTCTATTTGGACGATGTAGTGATCTTGAGCGACTGCTGCAAAGATCACATGGTTGTACAGTTGGCAGAGCTCTTTGAACGAAGACAAGAAGCATAACTGTTTATACACTTAAATAAAACGGAACTCGCAAAAGCTGAATTCATGTTCTTGGGGCACAACATCATAAAAGTTACAAAAGGTTGAACGATGGAACATGAAGACGAAAGTCGTCGAGGAATTTCCACAATCGAAGAAAGAGGTCCTTTGATTCGTAGGACTCAGGGGATTCTGCCGGAAGTTTGTTCCCAACTTCAGCAGTGTAGTGGCAAGGTTAAGTGATTTGCTGAAGAAGAACACAAAGGTTTGGTGGACACAACTATGCCAGGAGGCAAGCAATCATTTGAAAGTCATGTCAACCACCAAATCCGTTTTAACTTCACAAAACCTTTCAAAAACCTTTGAAGTCACCATGGATGCTCGTGACATTAGAGTTGGAGCTGGACTGCTACGTGAAGATGATGATGAGATTTAACTGCCAGTTGGTTACTTTTCGCAGAAGACCAACATCCACCAGAGGATACACTCCACAACAGAAAAGGAACCATTGAGTTTGCTACAGAGCTTAAAACATTTTAATGCATATATCCCGAACAATGTATCAGAGATGGTTGAACGCGGATCGCAATCCACTTACATTTTTAAAAAGCTTTTAAGAGAAGAGTATAAGACTATTCCTTTGGAGTCTTATGCTACAGACTTTTAATTTATAAATTATCCATGTTGTCTGTCGTAAGAATGTAACCGTGGATTTAACTTATAGAGTTTAGAAGAGATTTGTGTGTATTTAACGGTTTATACACACACAAACACACACACACACATACAACATATGGAGAAAAATGTTACGTTATTTGCATGTTAGGGTAATGTGTTAATAGAATAGAAAGAAAATTGATGTAATATTTTCATCATGATGGTTCTTGTTTTACTTATTAGGGAGGTGTTATCAAGGTTAGAAGTGTAGTGTACCTTCAAGAGAGTGAAGGACTTGGCAAACATACCGAGAGCTGGAGAGTTTACAATGTAACATTTGGTTCAGAAAAGATAGCACTGGCTGATTTGGTATGAGACAAAAGCAAATTCGAATTTGGCCAACCAATTTAAATGAAGACCAGAAAATAGGAAATTCCAATCAAGTTTGAGTTTAGTATATTGATAGTCTGAAAAGTCAATGACACAGTCCGATGCTTTGTGGGTACAAGACATGGGAAAAGTGAACAGTTGGGAGGGGAACTGCCAAGGCACCAAACAAGACTGCCTGAAAAATAGCTCTCTTACAGGTACCTTTGTCGATCAGTAACCCATGAACCAGAGTCCCCAAGAAGAAGAAAAGATGGCAGGAATAGAGAGAATAACTGAAAGCTGCCTGGTTTTGCGAGAAGAAGTTTATTTTGTAAACCTTAATGGGGAGTTTAATCGGACCAGTTTTATACAAGGGAAGATGGAAGATAAGGTAGAGCAAGGAGCTGAAATAGTTGTCAGTAAATCAATCTCTGTATTCTTTCAGAAATAAAGTTGTCAAATTTTACTTTAAATAGTTATTGGCCTCTCTAATCTTTACAGATTACTGTACGGGATATATCTTTTCTGGGTTGCTGTGTTAAAATAAGCGGGAGGGTGGACCCCGTGTCGTAAAACCAGGGAGAAAAACCGTTCACCTGCTCTGACTGCTGGAAGACTTTGTTTCAGAAATACAAATAATCTGTGCACCAGAGAACTCACACTAGAAAGAAACCGTTCGTCTGCTCTAGTTGTAGGATGGGATTCACGAGGTCATTTACTTTACTTAAGCACCAGTTAACTCACAATAGAGACAAATCGTTGTCCCTGAATGTAGCAAGGGATTCGCTCATAAACTCACTTGCATCAACATCACAGAACTCACACTGGAGAAATTGCATTCAACTTCTAAGTGTGGGAAGAAATTCACTCAGTTGGCGAACTTAAAATCACACCAGGGAACTCACAGTGGAGAGAACCGTTTATTGATCGAAGTGTTGGGAAGGGATTTTCACAGTCTTCCAGGTGATGTGAGCACCAGAGAACGCATACTTGGGAGAAACTGCTCACCTGCTGTGACTGCAAGAAGAGATACGTTCCGTTACCACACCTGCATTTATATTGGAGAACTTAGACTTGATCAATACTATTCACCTTCAGTGAATGCGGGAAAAAGTCACGCAGTCATCCTACTTGCATTCACACGAGTGAACTGATGATTGAAAACAAAACCATTCATCTGAAATTCAATAGTTAGAGGAACACATCAGGCATTCTGCAGTCGTAAATGAGACTCTTGGTTTGTGTGTTGCTTCCCGGGTTCCAGGGTCAAGATTGTCTCGGATTGAGTTTATTGTATTGTTCAGAGGAACGTGAGCAGCTAGAATTCATCTCACACTTCGGTATCAATGACGTAGCTAGGAAAAAATGATGAGGATCTGAAAAGAGTTAGGTTGTAAGCCGAAAAGCAGGATAAACAGAGTAGGAATCTCAGGATTGCTACCGGTGCCAATGGCGAGTGAAGCTAAGAACAGAAAGCAAATGCATTTGAACACGTGGCTTCGGAGCTGGTTTAGGAGGGACGGCTTCAGATATATGGATCATATCTGCAGGGATGTGACTTGTCTCAGGATACCAAATATCCTGGGCAGGAGGCTCTGTATAGGTTTTTTGAGTGTTTAAAGTAGTTACAAATCAGATGATCGAATGGGCAGTGACCAGCCGGATACAGCGTGCAGAGAGTTTATGAGGAGGTGTAGACAGTTGAAAGGGCAGTGTGATTGTTTTAAGTGTGTCTATTTTAACGAAAGAAGTGCCAGTAATAATGTTAATGAACTTAAACTGGAGTCACAATGTTGTGGCCATTACAGAAACTTAGATATCACAGAGGGAGGAATGTTTGTTGGATGTTCCAGCGTTTAGACGTTTGAAAAGAAATTGGGAGGGAGGTAAAAGAGATTGGGGAATGGTATTGTTAATCAGAGATAGCATTAGAGCTGCAGAAAAAAAGTCGTCGAGGATGGTTTGTCTACTGAGACATAATTGGTGGTAGTCAGAAACAGGAAAGGAATAGTGACTTCATTGGAAGGTTTCTAAAGATCCCCAATAGTAACGGAGGCGTGCGTGAGCTGATTGGGAGATTGGAAACAGATTTTGGAAAGGTTTGGAATTAACGGGTTTGTTGCCCTGGGTGATTTCCATTTCCCTGATATTGATGGAATCTCCTTCATGCAAGTGGTTTTGACAGAGCAGTTTTTGTCAGGTGTGTCCAGGAAGCTTTCTCAACTCAATATGTAGATAGAACGACTAGAGGTGAGGCCACATTGAATTTGCTGTTTAGCAACGAACTATGTCAGATGTCAGAACTCTCGTTTGGAGATCATTTCGGTGATTGTGATCACAACTCCAAGACCTTTACTATAGTAATGGAAACAGATAGCAGCAGCTGTTATGGGAAAGTATTTAATTGGGGTGGGGGAGGGGGATTACAGTAGTATTAGGCAAGGACTGTGCAGCATAAGTTGGGCGAAGATATTGTCACGTAAAGGAACGACAGAAATGTGGAGGGAGCACTTGCTGATACTGCTGGATAGGTTTGTTCAACTGAAAGAAGGGATCGATGGTTGAATAACCTTGTATGACAATAGATGTGTAACATTCAGTGCAAAGGAAGAAGGAAGCTTACTTAAAATTGAGGAAGCAAGGATCAGACAGGACTATAGACTTTACAACGTAGCCAGGAAGGAACTGAAGAGTGGATTTGGTGAGCGAGAATGGGAATAACAAAACCTTGGCAGTTATGATTATCGAAATCTCCAAGGTGTACTACACTTATGGCCAGTGATCGGGTAGGGCCGATCACGGATAGTGGAGGGCATTTCGATTTAGAGGTGGAAGAACTGGGGCAGTTTCATAATGAATGGATGTTGCAAAGCACATTGCTGAAGTCGAGCAGTGGATCTGGTACATATGGATTTTAGCAAGGTGCTTGATAAGGTTCCCCATGATAGGTTCATTCAGAAAGTATGGAGGCATGAGATAGAAGAAAACACGATGTCTGCATACAGAATGGGCTGTCCCATATGAGAGAGAGTGTGGTAATAGATGGAAGGTATTTCAGCCCGGAGCTTGGTTCGGAGTGGAATTCTGCAGTGATCTCTTCTGGGACCTCTGATCTTTGTGATTATTTAAAATGACCTGAATGAGGTAGTGGAAGGGTGTGTCAGTAATTTTGTCGATGACACAAAAGTTGGTGTAGTTATGGATAGTGTGGAGGGCTATTGTGAGTTGAAGGAGGACATTGACTGGCTGGAGAGCTGTGCTGATAAATAGCAGATCGAGTTCAACCTGTAAAAATGTGAAGAGATTCATTTCGGAAGATCAACTGTGAATGCAGATGAAGGATTAAAGGCAGGAATCTTGGCAGTGTGGAGGAAAAGAAGGATCTTGAGTGTTATGAAGGTGTAGATGTGTACTGCACCTGTACGAGTGACTGGAAGCTGGCACGGACTCAGGGAGACACACAGTGTGCTGGAAGAATTTAAAATGTAATACCTGATTGTGAAACTAATTGTGTAGCTGAGGTGCCATAATATGAAAACAACTTCAAATTCGTCCAATCAGGTTAAATTATCCCCCAGATACCAAACTTCTGCCAAATGTGGATTTAGTATTTTGACAACATCAGACCAATGAAACGAAGCAAGGTTTTGGTAATGAACCGAACATTTTGAACAGTTATGGAGAGAACTGCCAAGAAAAACAACAAGTATAGATTGCTAGCCTAAAAGCTCTCTGAAATGTACTTGGTCATATGAAAGACCTGTGAAGCAGAATACTGAAGAAAAGACGACGGAGGAAAATCTATGCAGGAAGGTACAAAGAGAACATTCAGAACTGGCTGGTTTGAAAACTACATTTTTTGTACATCTCAATCGTTTTTTTATCGGACTTGTATTGCGGGTAGGGAGGAAAGAGATAGTTATCACAGAAAGAAGCTGCAAATAATTGTTGGTTTTAATATTCTCTGTTGGACTTATGAAATACAATTATTAACTTTTACTTTAAATAGTGACCTTTGAAATGTCTTTGTCTAAATTTAACAGATTACGGCATGAGGGGAGCTTCTCCCTGTGTCGTGCTTAAATTAGCAGAGCGTTCTCCCCCGTGTCATAACGTTGGGGTCCACGTCCTTACTTCCCAAAATGTTGCCACTCAAATTGGTAAGGTTGTTAACTATGTTGATGGTGTGTTGGCTTTCAGTAGCTGTGGGACTGATATTAAGAGTCGCGACATTAAGTTGCCGGTAGGACCACACTTGTACTCAGTTCTGGTCGCCTCATTAAAGGAATGTGGAAGCTTTAGAGAGGATGCAGACGAGATTCACCAGAACACTACCTGAACTGGAGTCCATGTCTCATGATAGAAGGTCGAGGGAATGAGGGCTTTGCTCATTGGACCGAAGAAGGGTGCATGCTGACTTGATAGATGTATACAAGCTGATGAGAGGCATAGATAGAATGGAGGCCAGAGATGTTTTACCATTGTTGAAATGTTATCACTAGGGGGAATAATTTTAACAGTAATTGGAAGAAGATTTCAGGGAGATATCAGAGGTTGGCGCTTATCTCAGAAAGTTGTTAATCTTATCCCATATAACCTTTTTCTAACGTTTAACAAACAATCAACATAAAGTTCACTGGTGTATAATCATGAGGGTTTTCTCTACTCGCCTTCTTGAGCAAGGGAACAGCATTTGCTATCTTCCAGTCTACTGATACTAATCCTGTAGACAATGACGATATAAAGATCAGAGTCAAGGCTCGGGAATCTCCTCCCTGGCTTCCCAGAGAATCATCAGATAAATCCAATTTTACCCATGGGATTTATCTGTTTTCACACTTCCCAGATTTTCTGAAACCTTGTCCTTGCGAAACTCAATCCTATTTCGTCCAATAGCCTGTTTCACAGCATTCCCCTTGACAACATTGTCTTTTTACAGGGTGATTGCTAATGAAAAATATTTGTTTATTGCTTCCCCAATTTCCTCAGACGCCATGCACAATACTCCAAGTATGGTCAAACCAGGGCTCTGTAGAGATGTAGCATAACCTCTTGGCTAAGAAACTCAATCCTCACCACCACTAATGAAAGCAAACACACCATATGCCTTCTTAACAATACCATCGAACAGGTCAGTAAAATTCATCTGCTTCTCCACACTGCCAACATTTCTGCATTTAACGGAGTGTTCTGCATTCAAATTCGAAAATCCAAAGTGAATCACTTCGTGCTTTTCGAGTTTGAACTCTATCTGCCACCTCTCAGCCCAGCTGCGCGTCCTGTGAATGCCCTGTTGAAAACTACGTCATCCATCCACACTATCCACAACTCCATCAAAATTCGTGTCATTGACAAAGCTTCCACTTCCTCATCTGAGTCATTTATAAAAATCACAAAGAGTAGAAGTCCGACTATCACTGAGCTCCATGCTGAATAATTTGCATCTACCAACACCCTCTGTCTTCTGTGGGCCGGCCAATTCTGTATCCAGACAGATAGGTTTCCCTGTATCCCAATGCCTCCTTATTTACTGAAGAAGTCTACATCAGGAACGTTGCCAAACGCCTTGCTAAAATCCGTGTACACCACCTCGACTATTCTGCCTTCTTCTGCGTGTTTTATCACATCTTCAAAGAATTCAAAAAGGCATGTGATGCATGACCGGCCCCTCACAAAGCCATGCTGACCATCTCTAATCAAACTGTGGTTTTCCAAGTAATCATAAATCCTGTCTCTCGCAATTCTCTCCAATATTTTACCCATCACAGACGTAAGACTGACTGAGGCGCAATTCCCAGGATTATCCCCATTCCCTTTCTTGAACAAGATAATAACAATTACCACCCTCTAATAACGTGTTCGCACACCAATGGACAGTCAGGATGCAAAGATGATCTTCAAAGGCGCAGGAATCTCTTTCCTCACTTCCGGTCATAACCTCGGATGTATCCTATCTGGCCCAGGGAATTTATACATCCGCATGTTTTTCAAAGTCTTCGCCAATCCTCCTTCTTAACTTCAACCTGTTCGAGTCTATCGGTCTGTTTCACGATGTTCTCTGAGGTACCTCAGAGTAGTGAATACTGAAGCCAAATATACATAAAGGACCTGCCCTACTTCCTCCGACTCCATGTAAAACTACCCTCCATTATTCCTGAATGATACCTACCCTCACTCTGGCCATCCTCCTGTTCCTCAGGTAAGTGTACAATGCCTTAGGACTTTCCTTCATTCTACCCGCTAAAGCTTTGTCATGCCTCCTTCTAGCTCTCGTAAGTCCATTTTTCAGTTCCTTCACGGTTACATTGTACACCTCTAAAGTCCTGTATGATCCCTACCTCCTTAACCTTAAGTAAGCTTCTTTTTCCACTTGATTAGATGCACGACATCTTTGTCACGCAAGTTTCTACCATGCCTTCCTTGCCTCAATGGGACAAGCCTATGCTGCACTATCAGCAGGTGCTTCCCAAGCAACTTCCACTTTGCTGTTGTACATTTCCCTGAGAACATATGCTCCCAGTTTGGGCGCCCCAGTTTCAGCTTAATTGCATGATAATTCCCCCTTCCCCAATTAAATACATCCTCATAGTACTAGCTCTGACTCTTCTCTTTGATCATAAGAAAGGTCAATACTTCACTGAGGATGGTGTACTTAAATGCATGCAGTATACGAAACAAGGTAAATGAGATTGTAGCAAAGATTAAAATTGATAGATATAATTTCGTGAGTATCAGAGAGATATTGCTCAAACAGGGTGAGGGTTCAGAGCTAAATTTCCAAGGGTATGCATTCTATGGAAAGGACAAGCAATTGGACAGAGAGGGTCGGTTTGCCTTGTTAGTGAGAAGTGAAATCGATAGGAGACGTGGATAAACGTATGGATGATAATGGAACAGTGTAGGATAGAAGGACTTCAGATTGGTTTCACAGGTCTGCGCAATATCGAGGGCTGATGGGCTGTAGTGTTCTATGTTCTATGTTATATATTTTATATACAGTTGTAAGGCTTGGAGACGTTATATGTGGAGTTGAGACTGTAAAATGCACATAAAAGTAACACTGCTACTTTTCTCATAGGGCCTTCAATTTCGTAGACTGGGAAAAATGATTTGACAGTAGATACTAAGAAAAGGAATTCGTAGAATGTCCACCTTGTTTTGCAGCAACTAGTAACAGAGCACACGAAGAAACAAGCAATTGTGGATTCCGTGATGTGCCATGAAGCAGTCTTGGGTAGGTACCTTAATATGAACAAATTCGTTGGAGCAGTCGCTACAATATGGTAGAAGTCACCCCGAAGTTTGAGAGGGCAAAATTAGACTCAGATGCAACGGTTTTATAATTGAGGGAAATTAAAAACAAAGACATAAGGAAGGAGCTGGCCAGAATGGATCAGAATGGGAAGCTAGCAGACAAAATGGTTGAGCTTCACTGATAGGATTTTCTGGGGTAATTTGGGAGGCACAGCAGAAATTCATCCAACCGACACCGAATTAACCACTCGATCAGACGCTAAGAGGAAAACCATTGGTACGTAACTTAATGAAATTTTCTTTGTATTGCATGAACTATTCGAATTTGACGTGCGTCTAAATTTTCTCTCCCCGAGTTCTACATATTATCAAGACTTCTGACAACGTTTACTTTATGAAAAAAAAGAATAACTATTCACTCCTCCAGTGAAAGGCACCAAACAAAATTCGAGGAATGGCTTGATAAAAATTCACAAACTACAAACTAACAACCTGAATTATTAGCCAAAGTTCCCCCTTTCTCCCCAAGCCAGTAATTAAAGTTGACAGAAAGGACCAAAGGTTGATAGTGGAGGATAGTTATTAGGCTAAAGTTAGAAAGATGGGGAGATATGTTGACGGATTCAGAGTATTTGAATCACAGGCTAGCAGCTTCGATCTCCAAATGCGCTAAACCCCTCTGAGCAACTCTATGACAGCTTGGTGAGAAAAGAGCTGCAACTGTTGAACAAGTAAGTGAGTTGGGTTGGATTCTTCTCAGCAGCCTCCTCCTACTAACCGGCCAAACTGATTCGCTCATCCTATGCTCCTTGCCAAAAACGGTCTTCCAGTTCGACCTTTACTCCTCCAGTCACAATCATCTGTTCTTTGCTTCAGGCAGTCTCCCTTTAGCGTTTACCAATTGCGCAATCAGAGCGTGTCTCCTCTCCGGCCGCAATTCCTTCTTGAACATTGCTGTTCAACTCCAGGCAGCGACTCAAAAAAGATGATGTACTATCGACAATATGTAGTAATATGAGCTGCAGGTTAAATTCAGATCTAACATGATCGTGTTATATGGTGGTGCAGACTCGAATGACCTGGTGGCATATATTTGGTCCTTGTATAGCGAAATGTTGAATTTGTTATATCTCTCCGACAATCTATCTTCCCGTTCCTGACGTTGCTAATCTGAAAAAAGGCGAAACTGCTCCCAGGAACTGATTGTGCAAAGCATGCCTGATGCCTGATTGTCCATACTGTGAGGAAATCATAACACGGTTCAGTAGATCAAAATCCTACTTACTTCTTTAGCTAAATGGGATTTCACACCATGACGCATTTTGTAGCAACAACCTGCCCAAGGCAGGTCCAGTATTGAATCTTTTAGTTTACAATTTATTTTGGAGCAAATGCCATTATGACTCCTGCTTTGAATGGAAACAAGAAAATTCGCTAATAACTGGGATAAATCAAACAAAAGAAATCCTCCTTTCCCTACTGTACTGAATTTTCTCTAATGCCAGATTTTCCATTTAGCAGTGGTTTCATGAAATACTCTAGACTCATATTATTCTGGAAATAGAAAGCCCTGCCTATCATGTACACTGGTTTACCCCGGGAAAAGGAGAAATTGAGTACTGCAGTTGCTGCATGGCTGATTAAGGGGTTATGAAAAAAAAGTCAACTCTCCTGTTCCTCCGATGCTGCCTGACCTTCTCTGCTTTTCCAGGGTGACACTTTTTGTCTCGTTACCCCAGGAAATGTCAATGGACAGAAAAATTAAAATACCACTTCTTAGAGGTTGGACAGTTATTTATCATTTGCTGTCAGTATTTGATTCGTCGTCAGATTAACTAATTGTCTTTTACAAGTTAACTATTTTAAGTTTGAGTATAAATATGGGTACAGATTACTTGATTTGAAACTTGAGAAATACTTAGATTCCCTGCAGTGTAGAAACAGGCCCTTCAGCCCATCAAGTACACACCGACCTTCCGAAGAACAACCCTCCCAGACCCATTCCCTTACATTTACCCTTGCACTTAACACTACGGGCAATTGAGCATGGTCAATTCACCAAAACTATACATTTTGGGATTGTGGGAGGGAACCGAAGCACCCAGAGGAAACCCACGCAGACACGGGGAGAACATGCAAACTCCACGGAATTGAATCAGGGTCCCGGGCGCTGTGAGGCAGCAGTGCCAACCACTGAACCACCACGCCGTCCCGCACTTGCCAGACCTGTACAAAATTCAAAATGTATCTCTCTATTTATGAATAACCTGGCATTATTCTGTGCTGTCCCGCTGCATCAAGTTACTCAAGACAGAAAGTAGGAATGCTTTTCAGGCAGAGGAGAAGGCCAGAATGAATGCTGTCAGACATTAAAGACATCATTCGGGACTCAGATCATTAAATATGGTGATCTGTCCCAACTGGTAGAATGATCGTGGACCAGAGGGCATAGTTCTACAGGGTTTGAAAAAAAAAGCAAACGCGAAGTGAGAAAGCATGTTTTAACGGGCGAGTCATTTGGAATTTAAATACTGTACATAGAAGTGAGAAAATCAACTGAAGGATTGAACTGGGCATTAGATGATTATTTAAATAGAAACAATTACCAAGTTATAGTGAAGAGGAAGGATTGCTATATTAACTAAACTTTCCCAGTGAGCTTGTGAATCATGGGATGACTAGACCTCTTTTGCATTGTCACGATGATTTGGTGATTTCACAAAGCTAGGAATCATTCTTTCTCGGAAGAGATTTTAAAGAGTTCTGCAACTGATCCATTAATCAGGATGATTTAAAAATGTCCGAATATTAGAACAATTGCAATTGTGTTAAGTTTGACCATAGATGTACGAGGAAAAAATAGAGATAGGAAATAAAAAATAATTGTTAAAACATGTGAGACTGCTGAACATAAACAAATCCTCAGACGTGCGTCAAACACATCCAACATTGCAAGTCTCCCGATCAAACAATCGAGTTAGCTTGGTACTGCAAAGCTCAGTGGAATATTTATCAGAAGATGTTATGCCTGCAGTGATTTTAAGAACAAATCTAATGGTGCCTTATATTATTCGGTCATGAAATCCGTCTCGTCATTGACATTTGTAAAGTTAAGGAAGGGCATTGACGTTTTGGGGATTTAAAAAAAATACTGTTCCTGAGGCATAGTAATAAGTAAACCTTTCAAAAATGACCAAAAGATGCCAAAAGTATGACGAAAAACGGTAAACCTACTTAGGTCTAACTTTAGTTTAACTCGCTCGATTTGAATAACAAAAGCAGAAGTTTTGAACAGGAGCACGGATTTTAATTTAGGTTATTTCTGACTTGTGGGACATTTTCAGATATACGCACCTGATTCTCCTTGGAAAGAACTCCCATCTCAAGGGATATAAAATAAGGCGGTGTCCCATTTTCTGGTTTTCACTTGTTACTTGCTTCATTATGCATTTAATTACCTTATGTATCTGGGGAGTAAAACAACTACCATGAGGATATTGCTTTGATCAGCACCCCTAAAAAGAAATTCCTCCCGGGAGATTACACACCTGTACAAATATGAGATACTTTTACTATTCTTGAGTGCACTCGGCAGAGTCTTACAGAAATCATAGAACTCATACATAGAAAAAAACAAAATGGTAAAACCAAGTATTATTTTGGTGAAGGAGATTTACTACCCAATTCTTGCAGCTGTTGCCCTTCCTGGTGAGTCCGTGTGAATTGTTTCCTGTTCTTCGATGTTTCGCATGTTTAATCTTCAAGTCAAATCTCTTGTCATGTACAATGCGTCCAAGGTATTAGTCAATGCTTCAAAATAGATAGGTCTGAAAGAAACTCACCAGCTACTGTTATTTCAAAGCTTCAACTGTTCCTTCATCTAAGCATCTCTCTGATCTACTTAGTATGTAACTCAGAGTTCATTTCAAAAATGCATGAGAAATTTCAGACTGCCTTGTAATTCAGTGCAGACTGAACAGAACAGCAAAATGTATAGATAACTATGCTACATTGCCAATCACATAATATCGTTTCATTTGTTAACATCTGATACTGTCACATATATTTCAGTCAGATACAGGAATTTTAATACATTGTCTTGCACACTCTCTTTTTATCTTACAGCAAACTTGATGTCATTTGCAATTCTCTTGCGACGAAACTGTGGCCTCTCTAGGTGTATCACTGTATATATGGTCACCATGGCAATAGCCGATCTTCTTGTCCTAAGCAGCTATGTAATATTGTATTACATTTTGAGTTACCACTTTCCTCTTCTATTCCTGTCCTACACGCCTGTTTGTACCGTCATTATATACATAATTGTTGTTGCTCTCGATTTATCTGTTTGGAGTATCGTCTCCTTCACCTTTGATCGATATGTAGTCATCTGCTGCCAAAAATTTAAAACAAAATTTTGCACGCAAAGAACTGCAACTGTTGTTGTCACCAGCATCTCGATTGGCATTGTGTTGAAAAATATCCCTGTGTTGTTTGCATATGAGCCTCAGCATATTATCAACAATGTGCCGTGGGGTTGCCGATCAAGTGAGGCTTTTTTTTATTCAACTATAGGTACAGCTTTTGTCTGGTTCCATAGTGCCTGGGTAGTTTGGCTTCCTTTCACGAATATTGTCTTGTTTAATTCTTTAACTGTCCAGCGTATTATAGCGTCAAATCGCACCCGAACAGAACTTAAAAATCGCAGGAGTGAAAATCACAGCGATTCAGAGATGGAGAGCCGAAGGAAGTCCATAATTTTATTATTCTCCATATCCATCAGTTTTATACTGCTTTGGTTGACATTTGTCGTCAGTTTTACGATTACTAGAATGACAAGTACCATTTATTACCAAGGTGACCTTACAGACCCTAAATATATCGCCACTGAAACTGCAGATTTTCTGAGGTTGTTGAGTTGTTTTCTAAACCCATGTATTTATGCAGCGACTCAGAGTAAATTCAGAGAAGAGCTGAAAAATCTGTTACAAGCTCCTTTCAGATTACTTCTGAAATGAATTGTAGGAGTATAAACATAATAAACGTTTGAAAAAAGATAAATTTCAGGTGCAGAGCCACTTGATCTTTAAAAAGCCTTCTTTTTGAGATTTAAGAAATGCTTACCTTTTCGTGCACACTGTGTCACATCGTTATTGCTTTCCTCATTATTTCCTGATTGTACAAGTCCGATTTTGTTCCAAGTAGTACTCATCACATTCGGGAATTAAATAAGTAACGTGATCAACTTCAGCATTAATATTGGAACATAAGTTGCCAGGCGATGAATCCACATCAGGTATTGACATAGAACATACCTTATTAATATAACTAGCATTTGTGTGAGCACAAACAATGAACTTATCATCACGAACTGTTTGTCGTTGATCAGCTTGCAGTTTACAGTAAATATTACAGACAATGAACTCCATTTCTGGATAAAAAAAAAGCCTAATTGAGAACATGAAGTTTTTTTTTCCCTTATAATTACTGTTACTGTATGGACATTTTCAGATGCAGCCAATCGTTACAATTTTGCATATTGACACCTAACCGTCTTCTGCTCATTGCAATATTTCAAATGCTTGTTGCATTCTACTCATCACTCAGCGATCAAGCTTAGAGTCATTTAAAAAAAACATAAAAATAATGCTACTCTAACCATCCCTTGTGTTTTTGTTTTGCATTGAGGTTTAATTACGAAGTGTTTTGTCTTTATTTATGTGTGTTTCTGTGTAATCAAAATCAAAAGACTTGAGTTTTTGACAGCGTGGGTAGGCTATCAGAAGCAATATGATAATTGAAAATTCAAAAGCATAATCCTCGAGAGATAAGCGTTTTGTTTTTGTCAAAGATGTCAAACAAATCATGAGAAACAATTATCAATTAAATCTAGTTCTTTGACTCCTCTGTCAATATTGGAGGAACTGGTTAAAAAGATTTTAGTGGATTGCATGTTATTCCTAAAGAGAAACAAAAATGCTCCTTGAGCATTACCAATTATTTCTACAGCTTATTAAGGGGTGCCATCCGGAAAAAATGGACATACAGATTGGATGCGATGCAAGAACATCGTGGATTCAGATGTCACATTACTGGAATTGGTAAGAGGTGCATAATGCATCAGACAACCGAAACAAAATGGTCATTAGCCAATACAAGCATAACAGAGAGACAACATATAGAGTCATCGCAGTCCTATCAGACTATTGGATTGCTCTTTGACCGAACACTGTAGTTTTAACCCAAGGATCACCATAACTCAGCTGATTCGAGAAATTGATGACTGGCATCCTTCTAAAGATATTTCGCTGGTCCAGGAATAAAACCCACATTTTTGGCATCATTATAAAAGCAGCTGTCTGGCAAACACATAAAACCAGGCAGAGGATACAACAGTTTATAACACCTGCCACAATTGTTAAGAGCAGCTTCTTCCCTGCTGATATGTGACACATGGATGAAAAATTCCTACATATGAGATTATTCTTTTCTGCATTTTCTCTGTGGTTGTTACACCATATCCTGCATGGTTTTCTATTAACCTGATGCATTATATAAGGTATAAAGAACAAGGAACAAAGAAAATTTACAGCTCAGAAACAGTCCCTTCGGCCTTCCAAGCCTGTACCGATCCAAATCAACGGTCTAAACCTGTCGCCCAATTCCTAAGCATCTGTAAGCTTCTGCTACCCACCTACTCATGCATCTGTCCAGCCGCATCTTAAATTAATCTACCGTGCCTGCCTCAACCACCCCTGCTGTCCACGCGTTCCAAACGACCACCACCTTCTGTGCGAAGCACTTGCCACGTAAATCTCCCTTAAACTTTGCACCTCACACCTTGAAAGAGTGACCTCTCGTTATTGAATCCTTCACTCTGGTAAAAAAAAATTGTCTCCATCCAGCCTGTCTGTACTCTTCATGATTTTGTAAACCTCAATCAGGGCCCCCCTTAATTTCCTTTTTTCTAATGAAAATAAACTTAACTTACTCAATCTCTCTTCATAGCTAGCACGTTCCATACCAGACAACATCCTCGTAATCTTTCTCTGCACCCTCTCCAAAGCATCCATATCCTTTTGATAATGTGGCTATTAGAACTGTACACAGTATTCTAAATGCGGCCGAACCAATGCCTTGTCCAATTTTAGCATGACTTGCCAGATCTTATACTCAATATCTCGTCCAATGAAGACAAGCCCTCTTGACCTGTGCAGCAAACTTCAGGGGACAATGGATCTGCACTCCCAGATCTCTCTGCCCATCAACTTTTCCCAAGGCTCTTCCATTTATTGTATAATTCGCTCTGGAATTAGTCTTGCCTAAATGTATCAACTCACCTTTATTTGGATTGGAAACCATCTGCCACTTTTCTGCCCACCTCTCCAATATATTGATACCCTCCTGTACTCTCTGACAGTTCCTTATGCTTTCTGCTACTCCACCAATTTTCGAGTCATGTGCAAACTTGCTGATCATACCAACAGTGTCCTCTTCCAGATCATTTATGTGTATTACAAACAACAGTGGCCCCAGCATTGACCCCTGTGGAGCACCACTGGTCACCTTACTCCATGTCGAGAAACTCCCTTCAATTACTACTCTGTGTCTCCTGTTGCTCAACCAGTTCTTTATCCACCTGGCTGGAACACCCTTCACATCATGTGACGTCACTTTCTCCATTAGTCTGCATTAGTCTTATCGAACGCCTTACTAAAGTCCATGGATATGACATCTGTTTTGGTTAAAATTGAGTGGTTTGGACAGCTGCATCATGGCTGGAATATCCACTATACACCTGCTTAAAAGAGCTTCAAAAGTTAGTGTCTGAGTTACCTTCCTGAAATGATTTAAGCGTATCTGGCCTAGTCCACAGCAGATTGTGGGTTCTTTGAGGGATTTGTACTCTCGTTCCAATTTGGGATTGGTCCTCTGGACTCAACAGCAGCGAATGGTCGGTCTGAGTGTCTTTTGTTTCGTTTGCTGAATTCGATTGTTTTTAAATAGCGCTTGGGGTAGTAATGAATCTTAGTTACAAAAAGTTTTCTAGAGCTTGAAAAAGTGACTTTGGGGATTTTACGAAAAGTGAACAAGGAAAAGTGAACTGCTGGAATTGGCAGTTAAGCTGAAGTTGGAGCTGCCTTCTTCCGTGAGGAAAGGAGAGATAATTCCAGTTGTAGCTCCGCATTTACATTTGCTGGAAAGGCCAACATAATCTTTTGAGATAGCTACAATTCAATTAAGATTGAAGAAGCTTGAGTTATAGGCAAAAGAAAAAGAAAGGGAAGAATAAGGGGGAAGGGAAATTACGATGCAATTAGGAAAGATTTAGGAAGCGTAGAATGGGGTAGGAAACTGTAGGGGATGAGCACATTAAAATGTGGAGCTTATTCAAGGAAAAGCTCCTGTGTGTCCTAGATAAGCATGTACCTGTCAGGCAGGGAGGAAGATATAGAACGCGTGAGCCGTGGTTTACTAAGGACGTAGAGTCCCTGGTCAAAAAGAAGAAGGAGGCTTATGTTCAGACAAAATGTGAAAACTCAGTTAAGGCGCTTGAGGGTTACAAGGACGTCAGGAAAAACCTAAAAAGAGAGCTCAGAAGAGCCAGGAGGAGATATGAGAAGTTGTTGGTGGATGGGATCAGGGTTAACCCTAGTGTTTTCCATAGGTATATTAGGAATAAAAGAATGACAAGAGTTAAATTCGGACAATCAAGGATAAGAGTGGGAAGTTGTGTGTGGAGTCAGAGGAGATGGGGGAAGCACTAAATAAATATTTTTCGGCAGTGTTCACTATAGAAAATGAAAATATTGGCGAGGAAGATACAGAGCTACTTGCATCTAGACTAGAAGAGATTGAGGTTCACATGGAAGAGGTATTAGAAATACTGCAGAGTGTGAAAATAGACAAGTCCCCTGGGCGGGATGGAATCTATCCTAGGATCCTCTGGGAAGCAAGGAAAGACATTGCCGAGCCTTTGGCATTGATCTTCAAATCATCATTGTCTACAGGAATAGTGCCTGAGGACTGGAGGATAGCAAATGTGATTCCCCTGTTCAAAAAGGGCAGTAGAGACAATGCTGGTAATTACAGACCAGTGAGTCTCACTTCAGTTGTTGGTAAAGTGTTGGAAAAGATTATAAGAGATAGGATTTATAACCATATAGAAAAAAATAATCTGTTCAGGGACATTCAGCACGGTTTTGTGAAGGGTAGGTCGTGCCTAACGATTATTATTGAGTTTTTTGACAAAGTGACCAAACAGGTCGATGAGAGTAAACCGGTTGATGTGGTGTATATGGATTTGAGCAAGGCGTTCGATAAGGTTCCCCACAGTAGGCTATTATACAAAATGTGGAATAATGGGATTGTGGGAAACATAGCAGTTTGGATCAGTAATTGGCTTGCTGAAAGAAAACAAAGAGTTGTAGTTGATGGAACATGTTCATCTTGGTGTCCAGTTACTAGCGGCTTACCACAAGGGTCGGTGTTGGGTCCACTGCTGTTCGTCATTTTTATAAATGACCTGGATGAGGGCTTAGATGGGTGGGTTAGTAAATTTGCGGACGACACTAAGGTCGGTGGAGTTGTGGATAGTGACGAAGGATGTAGTAGGTTGCAGAGAGACAGAGATAGGATGCAGAGCTGGGCTGAGAGGTGGCAAATAGAGTTTAATGCGGACAAGTGTGAGGTGATACACTTTGGGCGGAGTAATCGGAATGCAAATTACTGGGCTAATTCTTGAGAGTGCGGATGAGCACTCGGTGTCCACGTACACAGATCCCTGAAAGTTGTTAAGAAGGCATACAGTGTTTTAGCCTTTATTAATAGAGAAATTGAGTTCCGGAACCAGGTGGTTATGCTGCAGCTGTACAAAGCTCTGGTATGGCCACACTTGGAGTATTGTGTACAGTTGTGGTCACCGCATTATAAGAAGGATGTGGAAGCTTTGGAAAGAGTGCAGAGGTGATTTACTAGGATGTTGCCTGGTATGGAAAGAATGTCTTACGAGGAACGGCTGAGGGCCTTGAGGCTGTTCTCGTTAGAGAGAAGAAGGTTGAGAGGTGACTTAATAGAGACATACAAGATAATCAGAGGGTTAGATAGGGTGGACAGGGAGAGCCTTTGTCCAAGGATGGGGACGGTAAACACGAGGGAACAAAACTTTACAGAAAGTGGAGATAGGTATAAGACAGATGTCAGAGGTAGTTTCTTTACTCAGAGAGTAGTAAGGGTATGGAATGCTTTGCCTGCAATGGAAGTAGATTCGCCAAGTTTAAGTGCATTTGAGTCGTCATTGGACAAGCATATGGACGTACATAGTACGTAGGTGGGATGGGCCTCAGATTAGTATGACAGGGCAGAGCAACATCGAGGGCCGAAGGGCTTGTACTGCGCTGTAATGTTCTATGTTCTATGTTATATTAAGAAATGAATTTTTTTGAACTCTGATTAAAAGCAGAGGATTCAGAAAAAATGCAAGATTCGAGAAGAACAAAAAGAAACTGATAGAATCGTTTTAGAAGAACAATAACAAAGAGAGAGAGAGAAGAGAGAAAGAAAGATGGTGAGATAATAGACAGAGAGAGGCAGAAGGAAGAAAGAGAGGGAGTTTGAACTTCAGAAATTGGTACTTAGACAGGAAAGTCAAACCTCAGTGCCCTGATTTTCCACTAGCTTTTCAACAGCAGTCGGCTTCACCTTTAAAGCAAAGACCAAAGAACAAAGAAAGTTTACGGCCCAGGAACAGGCCCTTCGGGCCTCCAAGCCTGAGCCGATCCAAATGTACTGTCTAAACCTGTCGGTCAATTCCTAAGCATCTGTATTCCTCTACTCCCCATCTACTCATGCATTTATCCAGACGCATTTTAAATGAATCTACCGTGCCTGCCTCAACCACCTCTGCTGGCAAACGCCCACCACCCTCTGTGTGAAGTACTTGTCGCGTGTATTCCCCTTAAACTTTCCAACTCTCACCTTGAAAGCGTGGCTTCTCGTTATTGAATCCTTCATCCTGGGAAAAAGCTTGTCTCTATCCACCCTGTCTACACCCCTCATGATTTTATAAACCTCAATCAGGTCCCCCCTCGATCTCCTTTTTTTCGAATGAAAATAAACCTAACCTACTCAACGTTTCTTCATAGCTAGCACCTTCCATACCAGGCAACATCCTCTTAAACCTTCTCTACACCCTCTCCAAAGCGCCCACATCCCTTGGGTAATGTGCCGACCAGAACTGTGCCCGATATTCTGAATGCGGCCGAACCAATGACTTGTACAATGTTAACTCTTGTAGTCAATACCCTGTCCAATGAAGGCAAGCATACTATATGTCTTCTTGACCACTCTATCCACCTGTGCAGCAACCTTCTGGGTACAATGGACCTGCACTCCCAGATCTCTCTGCCCCTCAACTTTTCCCAATGCTCTTCCATTCATTGAATAATTCTCTCTAGAATTAGTCTTACCTAAATGCATCCCCTCACATTTGTCTGGATTGAAGTCCATCTGCCACTTTTCTGCCCAAAACTCCAGTCTATCTATAGCCTCTTATTATCTTTGACAGTCCCTTATGCTTTCTGCTACTCCATCAATCTTCGTGTCATCTGCAAACTTGCTGATCATGCCGATATACCCTCTTCCAGATCATTTATGTATATTACAAACAACAGTGGCCCCAACAGTGACCCCGCTGGAACACCACTGGTCACCTTCCTCCATTTCGGAAACTCCCGTCATCTACTACTCTCTGTCTCCTGTTGTTCAACCAATTCTTTATCCATCTAGCTAGAACACCCTTCACACCATACAACTTCACTATCTCTATTAGTCTACCATGGGGAACCTTATCAAACGCCTCACTAAAGTCCATGTATATGACATCAACAGTCTTTCATCTGTCAACTTGATCACTTACTCGAAGAACTGTATTAAGTTTTTCCCCAGTACTAAACCATGTACTGTGATCTAGCTGTATCGTTACCACGGATAATTCAGATTTCTGGAATCGAGAATTTCTTTATTATTTCTGAAACCACTAGAATGCTTTGTACCCGACTCTCCATTCTTATTTTATATAATGAACAGCTCTCGTCTCACATTGAGTTCCTTTTTATTAACCTGACAATACTCATTCTGAATTATGTATCTCCTCATTTATCATCATCAAAGGTTGACTTGCTTCCGTATCTCAAAAGTTTTAACTTTATTTGCCTGCTCCTTCTGGCAATATGAGTAAACCTTATCACCACAAGTAAATTCTTTAAACAGATCTAGAATTTTCGACTCAAACAACCTTTGACCAGAATGTACATTTAGGTGCGGATTGTTTGCTTCCACTGTGCGTTCTTTTATTACTTCAACAAAACTGTCAAACCTATCATGCTTGCCCACATCAATCTTACCAGTGTTTTTTTCTAAACGGCCATCATTGTGACTTATGTGGCTTGCGTTTTATTGAAGTTCAATTTACTCTTCATGTCTTTACATTTTATCAAGTCGTAATCTATCTGTACTATCTTATTTTCCTTTACCACCTGAGAATTTCCCCAATTTCTATTCTTTACAGACTCCTCCAAAATGGTAGGGTCTCTCAGAATGTCACATGCTTCATTTATTTTCAGTGCCCTTATCCACGTATCAAAATTATTTTGGTTGATTCTTTCTAACGTAATGTACTTTGGGCAATGATCTTTCCTTTGATTCCTGTAGTCTCCTGGTCCTAGCTCATATGCACCGACGACGGCATTTGTTTCAAATTTGTTTGTAACAACGATATCCACATGGTCAATGGCTATTTAATTTTTTTTAGCCACTTTCTCCAACGAACTGAAAGAAAGTCTTCTACATCCTTCTCGTCGAACTTAGGCAAATCATGGACATATTTTAACAGGTCATGTCCATGCCTTTAGCTTGTTTGCTTGTCATCATTAACATCAACACTAAGTCTAACTTGTCCCTTCACTTTCCCATTTTGAAATTGCCCTTATTCTGTAAGTTTTCTGTTCACCCCTGAGGTTCCCAGCCTCATTCCTAATGAAGGGCTTTTTCCTGAAACGTCTATTTTCCTGTTCCTAGGACGCTGCCTGACCTGCTGTGCATTTCCTGCACCACACTCTCAACTCTAATCTCCAGCATCTGCAGTCTCTGCTTCTCTAATTGCCAACCTCTGAATTTCAAACTCTAACGTTCTTTTCACTATTCTTCTCTGTCTGCTTTTCTTCTCTCCTTTTCCATTTTTCTTCAGTTCAGGCCTGTCTCTTCTTTTCTTTTGCTTCTGCTCCTAATTGTTCTTGCAGCTGTCTCATTTCCTTTTCATGTGCAAACCGTTTCATTTTCAAATGAACTTTAGTGTTTTTCAAAGACTCATATGAGATTTCCAACAACCATAAATGTCGAAGTCTTGCTACAAATATCTTCCCTTTGCACTCCAACAGATGCAAAACCAACACCAGCTCCTCTGCAAATTCCAAGCTATTTCCCTTGCTCACTGTCTGTAAAGCCCCTCAACTGCCACCCCCAGAAAACTCATTGTGGCTGCAAAAGCCACTACTAGACAACGGACCTTCTATTTAAACCAATTGAATTCCACACCCGAAGTGAACGTCATTACCACGTACCACTGGTAGTCTTTCAATCCAGTATTGAAAGCCTAACCTGAAATTAGAGACTTTAATCCCGAGAAAATCACCCAAACCTTTCTTATTTTAAAGTGAAACGTCACGTGTTCTCCTGGATATATAAACTACCTTACCATCAGCGTTAGAAGAGCTGTGTCACCACCTTTTCAGAAGTTCCAGTGAATAGCTGAAAGGTGTTATATGGTTCAGTGCTTGGCACCGCTGCCTCACAACATTAGGAAACATGATATTATTCCAGCCTTGGAACACTGCCCATGTGGAGCTGGCTTGTTCTCCCCGTATTATTAATTTCCTGCGTTGGTTGCCCTGGTGTCCTCCCGAAGATCAAGATGTGTAAGTTTGGTAGAATAGCCAAGCTAAATTGCCCCGTAATGCCCAGGAGTGTGCAAGACCAGTGAATTATCTATAGTAACTGCTTGGTATTGGAAATCAGGTGAGGAATGGCGCTGATTTGAATGATGACCGCTGTGTCAGTACAGATGATGGGTAAAATGATCGAATTTCTATAATGTTGTGGGTCGTTGACATTGGATTAATGGTTATGGTGACTTCTGTTAACTGTATTTTCACTCCAAAAATGCCGCCAGCCTTGTAGAATATAATCCAAAATTTCTGTTTCTATATCGCGTTACCTGTGTGATTTGGAAATCTTCCATTTTCTTTCATTTGCTAGAATTTTAGAAATTTGTGTACTGATGTAGAAGCTGCTAAATGAATTCTCATGTTACATAGCAAGTACTAAGGGCAGTACAGTTTTAAGTAACATGAATCATCAGCAGTTCCTCTTCAGCTTTTCAATAACGCAATTCTCTAACATATTGGTAGTTGTCACTTTGCATTTTCATTTCTCTTTCACATTTGACCGATTGTTGTGATGTGCTTGTAGAATTTTAAAGTGAAATATTGCAAGAAAAAATCTGCAATTGTACCTGTAACAACTTTCTCAGTTCTGAATGTATTAAAAACCGTTCCGGCTTTTAGTTCCATTTGATCATGAGACAATAATTATCGAAGTGCAGTGGGGCTGTCAGCCAAGTGCGGCTTTCCTTTCTTCATTGGCTGGTATCGTGTTTTTCTGGTTTTACAGTGTCTGGGTCACTTGGCTTCAGGTCACACCGATTTTCTTGTTTAATTCATTAACCAATAGAAGGATTGTACTAATTGAATTCGCATAATTGCTGGTGGTGACACGAATCACAATCACAGCAATTCAGAAATGGAGAACCAAAATAAATCTTTTTTTTTGTTCTTTCTGTCAATCAGTTCTTTGTTACTATGGTTTTCTCGTGTCCTGAGTTTCATGATGAGAAAATTGGCAAATACCAATAATTTCCGAGGGGATTGTACATATCCTGCATATAGTTTGCATGAAACTGGAGCTTTCCTAAAGTAGTTGGGCTGCTTTTGCTACCCATGCATTTATACAGGGACCCAAAGCCAGTTCAGACAAGAGTTGAAGGAACTTACAAAAGCTCCCTGAAAGTGTATTCTGAACTTGTTTGTTTTTATTTTAAAAAGGAATTAAATATGATAATTCTCGCCGTACAAAATGTCATTAATTATCAAAAACATCACTTTTCATTTCAGAAATTATTTATCTTCAGCTGTGAAAAGAAATATATATAGAGCACTTATTTGGTTATCTAATGTGTATTGATGTGTTAATCGTCTTTTATTCTACATATATCTGCCTTGAATAACGATAGCCATTGCAATGCAGCATACTTCAATTTCAGGAATCAAAGATAAAACAATAGATTTTACCAGTATTTTCAGGGTATTGGACAACAGAGGAATTCATATTGTCTGCCGGTGTTCTTAATAAATTTGATCAGCAATCAATCCATCAGTTTTGTTTCCACTCCCCAACTTTGGCAATTGTATTGAAAGTTTCGAGTGAAGATTGTAGGAGTGGAGCTAACTATCGAACAGAATTCCTCATTGGCACATAGAATGTGGATCAAGCAACGTGACTTGTGCTCAAATGGTGGAGCGGATCCATTCTCCGCCTTTTCATGTTACTTACCACTTACATTGTCTTCAAAGGAATCTTACAGTTAGGAATTCATGCTCATCGTGCAGAAGAGATAATGTTTTAAACGGATAAACAAATGCAACTGTTTCTATTGTGGGTTGTGGTAAACTTCAACAAAGCAGACTTTTGGATTCAATTCGTTTGAAATGTTTCTCAATGTTTGCACAATCAAGAATCAAAGTATCATACAGAGGAGGTCCTTCAGCTCAGTGTACACTAACAAAAGAAAACTACTTTAAATTTACACTCGTCCCACTTCATAGCATGTGGCCCACTTTTTCGAATGTTATAAAACTTGAAGTAGTCATCCAAGTACTTCTTAATGTTTGTGAGGTTTTCCACCTCAAATAATTAATGGGAATTCGCTGAAATCCAAAGTTATTCGCAAGAAATATTCTTATCAAAGCGCTTAGAGATGCCTTTAAATCATTCTGGACTACATGGGATTTTAACATAAATCTCCCATTTCAGAGATAGCCGATCCACCACTACACCACAAGGCAGTCCCTGGGTTGAACTTTCCATCAATGAGAGAAATAATGTGCCATATAAAAATAATCAAATTTAACCAAATTAGAAGTTAACGAGCAACAAGATAAACTGTGAATTTGGCTATGCCTGTTATTGCTTGTTGGATCGAGCTATATTATGAACCAAGTGTTTGTTGCATGTTTTAAGAAAATCATTAAGTACTTACGATTTTGTTGATAGTTTCAATGTGAGCCTGTCCTACTATGGGCAGACGGACCTATTAGGATTATTGGTTATTCGGAGATCTGGAGAATGGACTTTCCCTCAAAACTATAGGAAATCACAAAACTCCCGTTGCATTTCAGATGAAAATTACACATGAAGTTTAAATTTCTCACGAACAATTAGTGCCACTTTGATCCATCCAGAAAAGGTCCCAACTATCAGTCAATGTTAAAGACTTCAGACTGTTGTCACTTACATGATCACTATGCTGAGCAGAGTTGAAGAAGCGTGAAACCACTCTAAATCAGGAATAACCATAAACGTGTCCTCATTGCTAGCCATTGACACCAATACCTCACCCACTCTGAATCACAAACTGATCTCCATGTTCCTCCTCCATGGACGCCTGATAAGCTCTCAAAATAGATCACGTTATGGGTCAGCCCATGAAACACACAACGTCATTCACTTGGCATTCTATGTCGTCACCAGTCTGGAACCCTGCAACGAGGTAAAAAGAATGACTGCAGATGCTGGAAACCAGATTCCGGATTAGTGGTGCTGGAAAAGGACAGCAGTTCAGGCAGCATCCGAGGAGCACTAAAATCGACATTTCGGGCCAAAAGCCCTTCATCAGGTATTCCACTAATCCAGAATCTGGAATCCTGCAACTTCAAAAGCCCAGCCACATTATACACTAATCCAAATGGCATCACTCTCGAACTCCCACTTAACGTCTCTTACTTTTTTTAAAGTGTCTGAAATATGGAAAATCACATTGAATGTTTTGAAGTATCCAGGGATACGGTTTTGTAATCATTCACCCCGATACTTGCCAAAGTTTATGACATTAATTACTCTGAAACAGAGGGGAAGTCGTTTTAGCAAAAAACGTCTTGTAAGTTAAATGGGGCATAAGGATTCCGACCCATATTGGAACATTGGAAGTCAGCATTTACATATTCTCTCTGTAAATCTTGGAAGAACTGGAAAATACAGATTCAAAATAGATGGTAAAAGAAGATCTATGCATTTATTATAGGTTGCTGCACGTTGCTGACAGTAACTTGAGTTAGGCATTCTACAGTACCGATGTGCCAGGGCCTTTATTAAGTCGACCCTAAAATAGTAAACAAAACGTCAAATTCAGCAGCATTTAGAGTTATCCTTTCAGAGTAAAAGCTAGAACTACAAAAATACTTACAAGTAAATCATTTGAAAAAAAAATTCGAGACAGGCCGACCAAGATCCACAAGCTGATATTTCATATTTAAACTCTAATGTAAGTGATATTAAACCATAGCTGAACCAAATGTATCTACATAAGTGACTTAATAATTCTATGAATTTTGGGGCCTTGCTGGAAAGAGAAAACTGTTGATAAGTGATATACAAGCATCGACTCTGACCGAATATTTTAGTAATAAAACTGAATTGTGGTACTTCCAAGCAGAGATTATTGAAATTTGAACGCAGGAATTAATTCTTAAAGATAAAAGATTAACCCAATTAAAAGACACTTATTTTTCAATCGGAAAGATATTGAGGAAAACGAAATCTTGGCAAGAAAAATAAATGAGATGTTTCAAATTGGAATAAAGAATAGAAACAAGTAAAACCAGAAGAAATGACGTTTAAAATAAATGTAAAAGTTCGGAGTTTGAACTCGGGTGGGTTGGTTAGGTAATCAGGGTCGAGAGACAGGGAGATACTGAAGTCACAAAAATTCGTGCCAGTGAATTCCACAGGCTCACCATTCTCTGAGGGGAAGAGAAAGTGAGAGAAATACACAAACAAGGCTCTACCAGGTTCTGTTGTTGTGAACGCTTGTTCTGCTCTTCTCTTTAACCAAGACGTAAAATAGATCATTGGTGTGTTCTGATTTTAAGCCCATCGTTTGTCTGAGCTGAAAGGTTGCAGGCAGTTTGCCCTTTCGTGTTGCATATCTGCGACTGAAGAAGATGAGGTTTCAACAGGCCTTGTGCATCACTTGGTGTTAACTCAGTTGCCTTTTGTTTGAGATACTCAGATAAAACATCAATTTCGGTGCAGTTCCATATTCGGAGCCAAACGTTGCCCTACGTCTAGGTATGGTTAGCACAGAAGCAGTGAAAAACTTAGCTATTTTGGCAGCAACCGTGGAGAGAGAAAAAGAGTCATCATTTTGATTCTTCTTCAGAACATCTTCTCTGTCTGCAAATGGAAAATATTCTACTTTCGTCGATCTCAGTTTGTTGTAAGTAGTTCAAAGCGTAGGATGAACTTAGCAAATCTGATTCTCAGATGATTCTCAGAGTCAGCAGCGCTAATTAGGATTGCCCCTAATTAAGAACACACAGTTATGAGATTCGACTTGGGAAATGGTTGCAGAGATGTAGAGCACACACTTATGAGGTTAGAGTTGGAAATAGAAGGGAAAATGTAGGATGTCAAAGAGCGGGATTGTACCAAATTGAGCCTAGGACTTATTATTCAGAACAGTTCACTCACTATCTGATCAAATCATTTCTCGTTATTGAGATCAAAATGGGTACATGGCATTTCCTTCAAAGTGCCGGCTCTGTAACCACACATCAGTGCCAGTCTCCGATGACATAAGCAGTCTGTTCCAGGGGTCAGTCACCTCCTCGTCTTTAGACCACGGGGCTCGTTGCCTAATGGTGCCGTTGACTGGTCTTTTCTGGGCACAGGGTAGCCCCTCCAGTGAAATTCACAAGAGATGGAAAAGGGAAACCAGTGTCTCGTGTAGAATTTATATTGGCGCGGCTGTGTATAATCTTGCCTGGCTGATCGCCCTTCTGACAGTGTAATGATGTCTTCGCACTGCAATCTCAGAGCGTTTCGCTGGGGAGACCAGCCTTATCCCTGTATCCCCTCTCTCTATGCATTTGTTTCCATTTCCACAATGTGGTTTTTATATTAAGGCTAGGAGCCCAGCTTGGTTGCATGTGACTGGCCACTGGGAGAGTGGGCGATCATAAAAGACGACTGACAAATTTCCTTCGTTGGGTAGACCCTCAAACACCGTTGCCTTCATCCTCCCTCAACCCTCTACTCTGGCGAATATCCCTTTTTACAAGGCGCGATTGAACTCCACTTTGTACCAGGCCACGAATTAGGAAGGGAATATTGGAGCTTGCTTCAGCCTCACACCCCACCAAAACGCTGCCCCGAATAAAAAAAAACACAGGGTGTAGATGGGAAAGTAAACCACAATAACAATTAGCAAAATGAGAGATCGTCAGTGGCGAGAAGTGGACAAGTTTCCAAATCAACAGGGGCTCCATCTTATATTTAACGCCCAGGCAGTGAGTGGAATGTGGTACCATGATCCACACGGACAAATTATGATCCATCTGTCTGTGAGAGTAAGGGTGGCTGTGTAGGACACAAGACGGGGTTCCTGTTGTGTGCCTTTCCTGTTTTGCTGTGCTCACTATTTTGCCATTGGACAGTAAACCTTTGCTCAGGGTATCTCTTACTTTGTACCATGGGAATCCATGTGGTTCGGACAGTCAGAAAGCATTCATGGCTCCTTTTGTGTTGCTCGTCATTTTCCTCCTCTCTCCAGTTAAAATATGTTTTCCGCTTTGTAAACATTTTTCTCTTTATTACATTGTAGCGGGAGTGAAGAGCTGTCCAGGGAACGCCTTGACGATCAGAATTTGTCACTTCCCACTACTTGGGTGGTGATGGGAACTCATTGCTCTGATGCTGCTCAGAACGTAATCCAAAATGTTCCCTACTCAGTGCAAGCAATGTGCAAATTGCATTACATTAAAGGCGTTATATAACGCTAAGTTGTCGTTTCAATGGATATACTGGAAAATACTGGCGCAGCCCATAACCCGATAAGGTGTTCTGACTTGTGTGGGGAGAAAGAAAGAAACTTGGCTTGGAGAGAAAAATCATCGATTCAATCAGTGGCAATCAAAGGTTTTGCCTTATCCAAAGAGATTGATTGATTCTCAGCCTGGTTATAGCCCAGCAGGGGCGGGGTCCACTTCACACAGAGTCCTGTGTTGCATACGAATGAAATTACTGCAGATGCTGCACTTCAGCATTATATGTTGGCATGCTGGCCAGTACTGCTGCGTCACAGCGCCAGGGACCGGTTTCAATTCAATTCTTCAGAGATTGACTGCGTGGAGTTTGTACATTCTGCCCTGTATCTGCGTGGGTTTCCACCAGATTTTCCAGTTTGCTCCAACATTCCAAAGATGTGTAGGTTGGTTGTGTTGACCATGGGAAATACAGGATTACAGGGGTCCAACGGGATTCTGTTTGGTGGAGCAGTAAATCTGCGACTGCCTAAATGGCTTTTGTCGACAGTGTAGGGTATCAATGACAACCAAATCTGCTGGAGAAACTTAGCATCTCTGGTAGCATCTCTCTAGAGATAAAGCAGAGTTAACTTTTCAGAACTGGCAGATAGGTTGCTGAGAAGAAACCGTGCTCATTTTGTAGACAATGCAGTCAATTAGTGGAAAGCCCTACTGTATTTTTGTCGACATAAGTAGATTTATGGATTCAGCCAGATGAGGCATCAGAGTAAACATTCCATTAAACCACATAAAGAAACGTTTAATGTCCCCGTCGATATCCCAGCACATAAGTTGTGCCCAGACAAGGGGAAGAAGGGAAACCGTTTGCAAAGAACTGACAAAAGTCTTCACATTAAATTCACCTCCGACATCCTGGTGGAGGTCCCAAGTGTTGGGTTTTCTGTCCGTGTACAGGTTTAACCTGGTCATTTACTCGCTGTTTTGCTTAATTTCTCATCTCTGTGTCAGATTCAAATTGACCACGTCTTGTCAATTTCAGCAAAGTGTCTGTACAGGTCTGTGGGTTTTCTTGTTCCATTGTCTCGGAATCTCGACTCACTAACTTCCATCGACACCCCCTATCTCCTTCTCCCGAACTTAGTTCTTTCCCAGTCTGCTAGCTACTGCATTCTTGCTCACGTTGCAAACACAACCATTTACTACTTCTGGGCTCTCTCGGGACGTACCAACGTAGTGTGCCCAGGCACATAGGTGCCGAAGATCTGACTCGGGAGTGATTCAAGTAGCGACGGGTTGGAGTTTCTGGGTGCCTGCTCCGACTTTCGCGCGGGCAATTCTGCACCGATGCAACGTAAATTAACTCATAGATGCTGTGTTTTTCCCAGCAGTGTCTCGTCGAAGGAAATTTTTCATTATGGCCAGAAAGGTCTGTTTGGAAATGTTTCCAGCTCCGACTCTGCTCAACACTGGATGGTCACAGCTCCCTCCTTGTGTTCCTTTGCAAAGCAGACAAGAAACATTTCAATGCGAATGGTCACAAACGTCCTCATTATTCTGGTCTGAATATCCTATATTGCCAATCGCCATTAGATCAGATGATTGACTGAGGAAAATGAACTTCCACCTCTTCCTAATCCTGAACTGTGCTTTCCCTCTGGATGTTCCAGCTCAAATCCCTACTGTCAAGAATAAGCTTTGACTCCTCGAATGCTGAGACTTCCTTTGCAGTTAGCTCGAGAGAGAGACAGAGAGAGAGAGGAATAATTGTGAAATCTTCATGAAAGACATTGCTGCCCAGAATTGACATACCCGATCCTAGTTCTCCATTGATTGGGTTAAACCTTTCAACCAGTCACTGCCAATGCTTACTGACGGATGGAAGCACGTTTATACATCCTGGTGAAATGGTTCTAATTGTCTCTCAAGTAGGGAAAGTGTTCTGAAGAAGCCACACTGGACTCAAAACGTTGACCCCGCCTTTTCTGTCTCCAAAGATGCAACAGCGCTACTGAGTTTGTACAGGAACTACACTGTCTCTTGTCAACGTATTCTGAAATTGCAAGCACTGCCCCAGGAAAAGAGTGACATTGAGACGGACACAAAAGCATTTTCGATGCTCTATAGTTGTGACTTTTTTTTAAATATAAATGCGAATCCTTCCCCTGCCCTCAACGTGGAACTAAAATACGAGTATGGGCGCATTGATTGTCTGAAAATATTCCGTACTTAATCAGAATGTCTCCCATTTCTATGTAAATCGGTGTGTTCAACAAAAACCTGTTGCTTGTGTGAGGATATCACCGTTAGAATTCTGTTGCATTAGAGGGAAGATGCAGAAATGGGAGCATTATAGCAGGAAATCTACGGTTCGATCTCTCATGAATCCAGTTTGGTGGTGAGTTCCAGTGAGACAGAGATGGAAGGTGTTGGGGCGAGCACATCATGAGCACCGTCAGTAGTTTAGGTTCCTCTTATTTAAGGAAGTATATCATTTCATGGGAGTTAGTTCAGAGAAGGTCCACTAGGATGTTAGTTGGGGATGCAGGGATTGCTTTATGAGCAAAGGCTGGACAGGTTGTGGCGTGAGGTATTGGTAAGAAAAAACACGCCAATACTTACACAGAAAATGGTGGGCCTGGGGTGTGATATCGAAAAGAGAGAGCAAGTATGCAGTTTACATAGATATTTGAAAGGAGCATCACAGATAGACCAGGAGATGTAAATGTTGTTTCGCATACTTTCCTTCCTCTTTCAGAGTATCGAGTACAGGAGTTAGGATGTCATGTTAGGGTTGTACACGATATTGGTGAGGCCACCTTTCGAGTACTCTGTACAATTCTGGTCACACTGCTACAGGAACTATGCAATTAAATTTTAAAGAGTGCAAGAAAGGATTTACACGGATGTTAACAAGACTGCAGCGTTTGAATTACGAGACTGTTGATAGGCTGGGATTATCTTTTTATTTGAAGAATAGAAGGCTCAGGGAGTACCATGCAGAGACTTAATAAACGAAAAGGGGCCTGGATGAGGTGACTCTCCAAGGTCTTCTCCGTAGGGTAGCGGAGATCAAAAGTAGTCCACAGATGTTTCAGTTCATTGGCAAAAGATTTAAATGGAAGTGAGGGGTCCTTTCCATGCAAAGGATGGTGCGTACACGCAGCAAGATGCCAAAGGAAGTGATGGAGGCTGGTAGAATTACTGCCATTCATTGGGTAGAGGGTGGGAATTATGTGGGCCACAACCTGAAACCATAACTTATTATAAGGCCCAATGTTGAGTTCATTACGGAAATGGTAGTGGGGTATGGGCTAAATGGAAGCAAATGGGATTGGTTCCGTTTGGGAAACCACGTTAGCTTGAATGAGCTGGTGCACAGGGCCTGTTTCGGAGCTGTATACCTCGAGGACACTGTGACAAAGGATCCTTCCATTGACTTTGACCTTTCAGCAATAAAAGCCATGAGTAGCTGCATTGTGATAACGCCCTGATTGAGGAAAACAGATCAATACCAATTTCCTTTTGCTGTCCACCAGTTTATATATACAGGAGGGAAAGCCCGTTACCGTGTATAAGTGACGGGGTCTTTCCAAGAGGGCATTGACGGATAACAGTCCAGGCAGTAACAACCAGTGCTCAGAAACCAACCTATAGTTGGCACATGAGCTGGCCATTCTCCTCTCCCCGCCCGCGAATGCCGTCCCTCCCTGATGAAATGGACATAGAATGGAAATGTGTGCCCTGAAAGAGAACACTGGTGAAGACCTCACACACAGTAGGCTGAGGGATACAGCAGACATCACTGCAGAAACTGCCTTTGAGCATCTCAGTAACCTACTAGCACTGAGTGCTGTTTTTACACATCTCTGTGCCATGCCCTCTGACACTAATTTTACCACCTTTCTGACATCTGCAGGAGCTTTTTTCCTCGACCAACATCAGTGCCAAACTTCTCCTGGAGCAACCTTTATCCAACTGCCGCATGTGGCTTTTCCTGCTTGTTCAGTCTCTTGCAGCGATGGAATCCTATTAGTTCTTGTTTACTATGTTTACTGCGCCCGCAGTTTTGAGCAAATCACTTAACATGTGGCTTATGCAATTTGAGATGGGTTCCAGTCTCCTCATCCTCAATACCCTGGCAGCCCCATCACCCTCCTTGACATATCTGACGTTATCTTGCAATTTCTCTGTATGACCTTTTAACCCCCAATACCCGAAGCACACTGGACCTCTAACCATTCCACTTGACATTCTTTAAGTTTGAGTTTTACCCTTTGACCATCCCTATACCCAAACCAACTCTGAATCCTCGAGTCTGTCTTCTTAATTCTTTTTGGTGCCCATCCCATGAAACCTACACTGGCAAGGGGGCTGTGACCTCTGCCTGATTTCACCATCACACCCTCCGACTGCATGACTGCGCCCTCCATCTCCCGACCCATCACACATGGGAACCCTGAACGTTGAAAATGCCAAAGTCCGCCCTCATCCTCCCTCATGATCTCCATCATTCTCTCTCTCTCTTAACATCCATTCCTACCACCTCACCCCACACCACACACCCCAGAAAAAGCAGTGTCCCCATCCCTGTTCTTCAAACCCGAAACTGTGATATCCGTTCTTCACCATGGCCAGGATCTGAATACCAACATTTTTGCCGCTACCGCCACCCCTCCTTCCGACCAACTCCCCGTGCCACTGCAGTCAATCCAACAATCGCTCTGAGGGAAAACCGTCCATCATCTCAACATGGTCACCGTGATTACTGTGTGTTAACCCAAGGGTAGAGCATTGGTAAAAGGTTCACCTGACTGGGTAACCCTCATCCAAACAGGAACCGACAAAGATGATGCCACAGATGTAGATGAAGGGACGACTTGTTTCCAACCCACCAGTGACGGTACCAGTCCATGTCGTTGGGGACTTAAAAAGTGCTAATTCCTCCTAACTTATGGCACTTCGCAGATGAGCCGTCCCACATTTACAGGATTCTTAATACGCCAGCGTTTTACAGAATATTTACCCCTCTCAAATCAGTTCTGCATTTTTCATAACTCACTGCATTTTTACCATGCCTTTCTCTTTCAGAAGCTTCATTTTGCGAGGGGCACGGCTGGATCTAACAGCATTCTTCAAATATCATAATCCGTTTCTCCTGCAATGTATGGCAAAGGCATTGAAACAAAATTTTTAAAAATGACATCTTTACTTCGAACTCTCATGGAGGATTAGCGCCGATTGCTCTGTCTGTCTTTTGTATGTTTGTAGTTATTTTCATTTGCTTGTCCTTACAGTTTATAGATAATCGTTCACACATCACACTCGTTACCGTTGTGTCGTTTGCAGTAAAGATTGATTATGAAGAGAGATTACTGCCTAGCCCGAACTGTTCAAACAAACAATTCTTCTGGGAAACCTGTGCATAGTTCATGTTACCACCTCTTTGGAATAGTGTTGGAGAGAGAGTGTAGTGGTGAGATTAGAGAGCACTTTAAAAGAGAGATTGGAAAAGGGAACTGCGTAACTTCGGGGAGAGCGAAAGGCAAAAGGAAATTGGATTGAGGTTTTCAAAACCGTGATATCTTGGCAAAAAATAGCAGGGGAAGCATTGTTTTCTTCTCTCATTAAACAGGCAAGAATGAGATGGAGAGTTTCATTGCGATTTGTGACGGATGTCAATGAGAGAATGAACTTTCTCACCTACCAAGTAGTTAATGCGTGGAATGTACTGCCTGGAAAATTAAGGGAGGCACGTTGACTTGAGGGCATTCAGGAATGGGCATTGGATGGGAAATGGGAACAAGTCATCCTCAGTCATCCTGAGTTCACTTATTTTGGGATGCCACTGCAGAGCATGGTTCCTGAAACTATTTTCTGCTCTTAGAACGTCGTCCCTGATTGATGCCAATGTGCCCCATGACGACTGGGTGTTAGCTGTCCCCCTCCAACTCTGTAAGAATATCCTGTCGACGTTCTGAGACATTCTTGACTCAACAGCAGGAAATCCTCATACACCCCAGAGGTTCAGATTTTAACAAGGGAAACGCCTACCTACTCCCCCTTACAATTGGATTACTGCTAAATTCCCCACAAGTTTGTCCCTCCACCATTCAGTAGTATCAAAAATGCAGGCCCACGGTGATTAGTTGTTGCTGTTCACCAAAAGCCCATTGGCTTTAAACAGGAATCTAAATTGGTTTCTCTGTTTCTCCGAGGAATACCCACGAGGATCAGTGTTTCTACCTCGTCATCTCACTCTACCATTTTCATTCCTGTCCGTGAAGTTTTATCCTGTGATGTGAACTCTCCCGCCTCTCTGTCAGCGTTACTCATGATTCTTTCAGCCGCATGGATATGTCGCCGAGTTCTCAGCATCTGTTCCCATTCTGAACCTCTGGCAATCCAGGAACTTGGACTGGAATTACTTACCCCGCACGTGCTGGGTCCCAAGCATCTAGAAAGGTCCCGGTTTCCCAACAAAGAGTGGGAGGATCACCCGGTAGCTTTGAGCTCACCTGCTCACCACTTTTTGGATTTACTATTCAAAAGAGACTCTTAAAATCCAACCACATCGATGACTTTAGGTCCTCTTCTTCCTTTCAACTTACAAACGATGACCCACAAAATGAAACCTTTCCAAACTCAATTTGCTAATAGTTGTACAAATTCTCATCATCCGTGCTCCCACAATCTGAAACTTCCACTCGCCCTGTGACGCTTTGGAACCGAGACCTTCTTCAGGATCTCCTTTCTGTTCCTTAAAAATATGTCTTCTAATCGATGCCCACGGTTGTCTAAGGTCGTCGATTTATGGTAATGAACTGTTCTTGACAGTTTGTCTTTCTGTAACTCCAGTGACACTTAACTGCAACAAAACAGCACTCCAGGATAAACACAGCAACACTGAACAAGGCTGCCTTTTCTGGCTCCTTATTCAAATGATTTTCCAAACATGACGAAGTCACAAAGTTTTAGACTCATATGGCAAGGAAACAGTCCCTCCAATCCAAATAATCTATGCCAAACTGAAATAAAGTGACATACGCACACTTATCCCATATCCCTCCAAATCTGTCCTATTCATGTGCATATTCAAATGTTTTAGATGTTTTAACTGCACCGTATCCATCACTTTCTCGGGAAGTTCATTCCACGTAGCACCCACTCACAGTGAAAAATCCCACCTCATGTCTTTGTTAAAACTTTCTACTCACACCTTTAAATTATAACCTGTAGATTTGGACACCTCCAACATAGTGTAAAGACCCTGGTCACTCACCTTATTTGTGCTCCTCATGATTATGTAAACCGCGAGCAGGTCATCCCCCATCCTCCTACACTCCTGGGAAGGAACTCCCAGTCTATCCAACTTATTTTTTATATCAAAAACGCGGATTTAAATTTAGAGAATATTGATTCGCCTGCATTGAATGCATGTTGAGAAGATGCTTCTATTGGTAGGAGAAACTGGGATCCAAGGGCAGAGACTCAGAGTGAAGGAAAGAGATTTTATAACTGAGATGAGGTGGAATATTTTCAGCCGGAGGGTGATTAATCAGTGGAACTCATTGATGCAGAGGGTTGTGGAGGCCAAGGCATTGAGTGCCTTTATGACAGAAACAGGTCTTGACGAGTAAGGGGTCAATGTTTATGACGAGAAGGCAGAAGAATGGGTTTGAGAAACATTTCAAACATGATAGATTAGATAGAATAGGGAGCTGACTCAATGTTCCGAATGGTCTAATTCAGCTGCTGCATCTGTGACCATGTTGACCCGTTAACAAAGCCATGTACTCCTTGGATATTTCAAAGTGGTCTTAAACGCAAAGGTTCAAATATGTCTGAATAGTTCCAATTGAGAAGACTTTTAGGTTCCTTTATAAAACAAACACATGTGGCCAGTTCTCCCGGTTCAAAGTTACTTCTTCTTTGCTTTACTTTGATTTTCGTAAGCAGACTGCTTGAAGCGGTTGGTTGAAGAAGGCTACTTGGATTAGTTTCCCTGATTAAACAGAGGTTTTTGTGACTGGCTATCTCTCTCTCTCTAACATTTCTGCTCTAACTGCATGTGTTAAATTTGACAGTCTACCCAAGGGACGTTATGGAGGATGTTAAACAGGTATTTGGAACAGCATCATGAAGATGTGATAGAGTCTATTAGGTTTTCAGATAGGCTAAGCTATTTAAATTCGCTTCTCTTTTGTTCGTTTACATTCAGTAGCCTGTAACCACATTCTGTTTTGTTGGAAATTACGTGTTAGGGCCAACTGCATCACTCCTGGAGTATCTACTCACAAATGCTTAAAACAACTAGAAAATTTAGGGTGTGGACTACCCTCTTAAAATGGTTTGTGTGGGTTCTAGCCTGGTCCATAATACATTGGAGGGCTCTTTGCAGCATTTCTTCTGTTGTTACCGTTTTGGGATTAGGATTGCTGGTCTCGAAGGCAACGAGTGGCAGGTGTTGTTCAAGGTGTTGAATTCGGTTGTTTAAAACGTTTCTTCCTATCGTAACGGCGCTTTCAGTCACTAACAGATTTCTTGGGTGAAGGACGTGACACTGTGAGTCTTACAAAGTTTGAACAACGCGAAGCTGTTGGAATTGGCAGCCAATCTGCATTTGGAGTTAACATCGCCCATAAGAGCGTGAGAGCTAACTACAGCAATAGCTCAGCATTTGAATTTGCTGGTACCACCATCAGAATCGTTAGAGATAGCTGAAATTCAATTGAAAATGTAGCAACTTTAGTTATAACAAAACAAAAGGAAGAGAAGAAGGTATTGAAGTAGCTTATACTATGAATGAAAGCAGAATAAAGACAGAAAAAAAACCCATTGCAGAACAAAAAGAAACAGAGAGTAAGTTTGAACTTCAGAAAGTGGTACTAATTCAGGAAATTGGCTGAAAAGGATGGAGGTGAGGGCATACGGTAAAGCTTAGTGAGGAGAAGAGTGATGATGAGCTCAGCCATGGTAGCTCAAGGCCTTGTGGGAACATGGTGAAATATATTCAAGCGTTGAATACATTTGATGAGCAGGAAGTCAAATCCCTTTTCATCGCATTTGAGAAGGTCACTAAACAACAGAAGTGGGCAGTGACCAATGTGAGTTTTGTTGATCCATACAAAACGTTTTGGTGGAGAGAGCGAGGTATTTGCATCACTACCAGAGGAGAAATCTGGAGCGTATGTGGAGGTGATGAAAGTCATTTAAAGTGCAGAGTGCACCATAAGTCAACGAATAACGTTTCAGGAATCGGGGGAGGGACCATGTTCAAACCTTACCTTAAGTATGAATTTGTCACAAAAAATAATTAAAAATAGAGTAAAAAGATGTCTCGCTTAGAAAGACGATCTTTTTTGGAGGAGTTAAATGATTTAATTCCTGAGGTCATGAGAACTCTAGTAGAAGAGCAGAATGGCAAGATTAGCAGTTGAAATGGCTAATGATTACGATTTGCTTCATAAATCAAACGTCAAACTTCAACCAAATACTTCCAGCGATGTAGAGGAAAGGATTACAAAGATGATTCTGGATAGGAGCGAAAGAAATGGCGTTGCTCTTAAGGGTATATAATCAGTATATACAATTGCCTCGGATAGATTACAGGCAATATAAGTGTTGAAAGTTTCAACACCGTGCTCAATGCTTCCGTTGTAAACATGTAATATCTCCACTGATGATAATTCAACTTTTTTGAAAAAGCACCTAGTTGATCTTTGTACCTTTCCAAATATTGACTGAAGACGCTATAGGTTGAGTAATTTAGATGGGTCTTTTTTGTCCAATTTTTGCAGGAAGGCTTCCAGACACAGTATGTATATAGGCCAACAAAGGTTGAGACCACATTTGATTTGGCACTCCGTAATGAACCAGGCCGGGTGTTATTTTCGGAGGTAGGTGAGCACTCAAGCCTATGACGTGAAAGGAAACAAATCTGCACGAGCATAAATAGACAGGGATGATGCCGGATCATTCTGGATCTACTGAGCTGGGACCAAATGCACATCAGAACATATCTGCATTGGAGCAAACGTGCTGACAAAGGGGAAATTCGGGAAAGCTGCACATGCACAAGCGAAATAACATTAAATAAACAAGAGTAAGTAGATGTTCTGATCTGAGGACTTAACACAGAGGGACAGAAGGGAGAATGCCTGGTGCAAAGAAATTCGTAAAAGTTCTGGACTTTGATTTGGGAGCTGAAGGCAGCGCCATGAGTTTCATAACGGAATAACAAGCAAAATTAGTTTAATATAAATGCAGACAATTGGTTGAGAACAATGTAACATCCCTGCAGAATAGGAACATTTGGCATTTTGGTCAAAATAAGGATGATGATAATTATTAATGCGCATTTACAATTGGTTTGACAAAGAAACAGAAAGATCCTGGGGATGGTATGTCTGGTGGATGCAGGTTCTGACGAGTACAGTGAGGACCGAGGGGCCGAACAACCATTACACCCTCCTGACTTGCCTGCCCTCTGGGTTTCTGTTCCTGATCATCTCTGAATCATACCAATTTGACATGGAAAACAAAGTGAATGAAGCAATAAGGGTTCGAACAATACCCGACTGCATTCTGCTTGTGGTACTTCACTGCCCAGCAAAGAGAGTAGAAAGACAGTCTCCATGTCTGATTACTGCACAGGATAAAGCATTTCTGTGTTGCTGGTTTTCAACTATCAGAAGGGTCAACCCCATATCATAACAGTAATAATGAGGACACATTCATTGAAGCTTCCAAGTCTGTTGAGACCTCAAATCCCTTCTGCTGCTACTGAAAGAAAAAACAAACACAGAAATCCTAATGTGTGAGACGTGGCCACAAATATTCAGGCTATTTAAATGGAACCAAGACCTCCCAGCATCATCATACCTTTAAAAGAACAGTCAATACACAAAGATGAGTGCTTTTGTAAACACACTTTTCTTACTCTATCCGGACACGACAATATATTTACAGTATATTGACTCTAAACCTGCTAATATTTACTAGAACAATCTGTTTCACTTCGTTCTTGATCCCTGCCATCGAACTTGCCCGTTGTTTTTCATCAAAGACACGAAAACGCGTTGGTCATTGCACGTTCTCTCATCCTGATACGTGTATAATTTTCAATTTGAACTGCTGCAATAATAATCACCATGTAGCAGTCTGCAATTTTTGCATTTAAGATTCTCCAAAAACGTTAAGGGTATATAATCAGTATATACAATTGCCTCGGATAGATTACAGGCAATATAAGTGTTGAAAGTTTCAACACCGTGCTCAATGCTTCCGTTGTAAACATGTAATATCTCCACTGATGATAATTCAACTTTTTTGAAAAAGCACCTAGTTGATCTTTGTACCTTCGTCGTCGAAACGTCTGTGTCTGGAAAGCACAGCAGTTCAGGCAGCATCAAATGAGCAGTAGAATCTTGTTGTCCTGCCTTCTATTTTCCAACCTAATTCGTCATATTCTCTTTTCAGGTCATAATCAATTTCCGTACGTATGTCTTTGGTACTGAAGTGTACCGAAATTTCTGTCAGTTCGACAACACTTAAGAATCTGGAAGAATCTTTACGAGACATCCCTGACACTTGCACCCAGGAGGCAACATAATACCTTTCAGTCTCATTCGTGGCCACAGAATCTCCTGTGTGTACTTCCCATGATTGAATCTCTTATCACTATTGATCTGCTCTTCTCCCCCTAACCTCTTCCCGTTTCACTCACACAGCCAGACTCCGGGCCAAAAACCTGACTGTTATGGCTTTTATTCTGGTAGGTTATCCTCCCCAAATATATTGAAAACAGCAGATACATTATTGAAGGTAACGGCACGGTTTGTCTGCTCGCTTTCCTTCTCCTGATTGTCACCCAGCTACCTATACCTTGTAAACTGAGGCGTGACTACCTCCCTTGACCTCTTCTCTATCATTCCCTCAGCCTCCCGAAATATGCAAATTTCATCCGGTTGCAGCTCTTGTTCCTAAAGGCGGCCTATGAGGAGTCGGAGTTGGATACACTTCTCCCAGGCGACGTAGCAGGGACACCCTGGTGAACGTTACCTCCCACATCCTGCAAGAGGAGCATATGGTGGGAGCGTTCCAGGATACATCCAAATTCTTCAGTTTATGCTTTTTGGATGCGACTGCTGTAGTTTTTCATCTTTCTGTTGCAGTTCAGTTAATTTTCTTTTCGTCAGCCTTTTTCCACAACCGTTTGATACAACATGGTCTCTAATAATTCCACTTCAACCTCCTGATCTTCATTCTTTGTTTCATTTCCCTGTTTCAGCCAATGGCTTTCAGATCTTGATCACACATAGTCAGGAAAAAGGAAATCCAGGATATATTTCTTATAACACCTCAGTTGCCTGATTTTCTATTCACTTTTCAACAACAGTAGAGTTCAAACATACCCGTGATCCAGCTATATCGTGACCGAGGATAACTTGGATTCTTGGAATCGAGACTTTCCATATTATTCCTAAAATCACTTGACTGGTTTCACACGACTTTCTTCAATTGACTTTATGCAATTGACCACTTTTCATCTCATCATGAATTCCACTTCATTTTGGGCAAATCTCCTTCTGAATATGCTTCTCCCAATCTCTCACCAACAAAGATCGACTTGTTCCCATATCTCTTAAAATTATAATTTCTTTGCCTGCTCCTCCTGGCATATTAGAGTAAACTGTACCCTCACAATTAAAGTTTTAAAGAGATCTGTGATTTTCTTGTCCAACAATCCATGATCAGGTTAAACGTTCAGGTGCAGATATTTTTCGCTTCTACTGTACTTTGTTTTGCAACTTCTACAGTGTCATGTTTGCTCACATTTATCTTCGCAATGCTTTTGCTGAACTATCAACACTGTGACTTCATGTGGCCTCCCTGATGGCAATGAAACCATCTTCGTTTTTTGTAAATTCTCTTTCTTCCTTCATAGCTTTCCTTTCAGCCGTGTGGCAAACTCCTCGTGCGGTCTTCAATGAGATCTCCTTTTCCTTTACCATCCGAGGATTTCTCTTTTCCCCGATTTCTATCTCTCACAAACTCCTCCGAAGTAACCATCTTTCGAAGAACGTCAAGTGTTTGATTGGCATTTAAATGGGGCTCTTATCCAAACATCATAAATACTTTGGTTGATCCTTCAAACTAAATATACATTTGGCAAATACTCCTCCTTTGATTGCTTAAATGTTGGCTTAATCTTCTCGTGCGAGCTCATATGCACTTAAGATGGTGTTTCTCAAATTTTACTGCTCCCCGGATATTACGTTGAGAGTGTTGCCAATACATTACTAGCTCAACTTATTAACTTTCTTTGAAACAACAATATCCACATGGCCAAAGGCCATTTCATTTGTTGAGCCAATTGCTCAATTGAAATGATAAAATTCTTCCAAGACTGTCTCAAATGAAATGAAAATGATAGGGTTGTTAAGAAGGCATAGAGTGTTTTACCTTTTATTAATAGAGGGTTCGAGTTTCGGAACAATGGGCTTATGCTACAGCTGTACAAAACTCTAGTGTGGCCGCACTTGGAGTATTGTGTACAGTTCTACTCACCACATTGTAAGAAGGATGCGGAAGCTTGGAAAGGGTGCAGAGGTAATTTACTAGGATGTTGCCTGGTATGGAGGGAAGGCCTTACGAGGAAAGGCTGAGGGACTTGAGGTTGTTTTAATTAGAGAGAAGGAGGCTGAGAGTTGACTTAATAGAGACATAAAGATAATCAGAGGTTTAGATACAGTGGACAGGGAGAGCCTTCTTCCAAGAATGGTGATGGCGAGCATGAGCGGGAATAGCTTTAAATTGAGGTGTGTTGGATATAGGACAGATGTCAGACGTAGTTTCTTTACTCAGAGAGTAGTAAGGATATGGAATGCTTTGGCTGCAACAGTAGTAGATTCGCCAAATTTAAGTACATTTAAGTCGTCATTGGACAAGCATATGGACGTATATGGAATAGTGTAGGTTAAATGGGCTTCAGATTGATATGACAGGTCGGCGCAGCATCGAGGGCCGAAGGGCCTGTACTGCGCTGTAATGTTCTATGTTCTATGGAAAAACGCTCCTAATCCTTCTCGTTGAAACTAGGAAGTGCTTGCACATATTTAAACAGAAAAGCAAACGTGAGGACTGCAAACTCAGGAGATTAGAACAAAGAAGAAAGAATAAAGGAAAGTTACAGCCCAAGAACAGGCTCTTTGGCAGTCCAAGCCTGAGCCGATCCAAATCCACTGTCTAAACCTGTCGCTAGTTCCTAAGCATCTGTATCCCTCTGCTCCCCACATACTCATGCATCTGTTCAGATGCACCTTAAATAAATCTACTGTGCCTGCCGTTCCTACCTCTACTGGCAACGCGTTCCAGGCACCTCCCACCCTCTGTGTAAAGCACTTGCCATGTATACACCTGTTAAACTTCTCACCTCTCACCTTGAACCCGCGACCTCTCGTTACTGAATACCTGACCCTGGGCAAAAGCTTATCTCCATCTACCCTATCTGTACATTTCTCGATATTGTAAACCTCAATCAGGTCCCTTCTCAAACTCCTTTTTTCTCCAACGAAAACAATCCGAACCTACTCAACCTCACTTCATAGCGAGCACTTTCCATACCAGGCAATATCCTCGTAAACCTTCTCTGCACCTTCTCCAAAGCATCCACATCCTTTTGGTAATGTGCCGACCAGAACTATAGACAGTATTCTAAATGCGGTCGAACCAAAGTCTTGTTCAGTTTTAACATGAACTGTCAGCTGTGATACTCAATATGCCATCCGATGAAGGCAAACATACCATATGCCTTCTAGACCGCTCTATCCACCTGTGCAGCCACCTTCAGGGTACAACAGACCTTAACTCCCAGATCTCTCTGCTCACAACTTTTCGCAAGGCTCTTCCGTTTACGACATAGTTCGCTCTAAAATTAGACTTCCTGAAATGCATCACCTCACATTTGCCTGGATTGAACTCCATCTGCCACATCTCCGCCCAACTCTCCATTCTATCTATATTCCGTTGTACTCTTTGACAATCCCCTATGGTTTCTGCTACTCCAGTGATCTTCCTGTCATCTGTAAACTTACTGATCAGACCAACAATGCTCTCTTCCTGATCATTTATGTTTCTTAGAAACAACAGCAGACCCAGCACTGAGCCCTGTAGAACACCTTTCTCCATTTCAACAAACTCCTTTCAACTGCTACTGTCTGTCTACCGTTGCTTTGCCAGTTCTTTATCCAATTAGTTAGAACACCCTGCACACCACATTACTTCATTTTCTCCATTACTTTATCAGTGCGAACCTTATCAAACTCCTTACTAAAGTCAATGTACATGACATCTACAGCACTTCCCACATCTATCAACCTGGTCACTTCCTCAAAGAACTCTTTGGCAGGGCTCGATCTACCCCGCAAAAAACCTGAAAATTACCTGAAACGTTCCTACTAACCTTCTTGTACAGCGGGACAACATGAGCAACCTTCCAGACATCCGGCACCTCACCTGTGTTTAAGGATGTTACAAAGATAGCTGTTCGGCCCCAGATATTTCCTCTTTCGCCCTATCTCAGCAATTTGGGATAGATCCCTTCCGGTTCCGCCTTAATATCCCCTCGCCTACATGACACATCTTCCCTCCTTATGTCAACGTGATCCAGAGTAAACAAACTTCTATCTCTAATCTCAGCATTCATCAACTCCTGTTCCTCAGTGAACACTGATGCAAAGCAATCATTGAGAATCTCACCAATTTCTCAGTTTCGTCATACAATCTCCCTTCCTAATCCTTCAATGGACCAACCCTTTCTCTGGGTATCTCCTTGCTTCTTATTTAAGAATAAAAGTTCTTGGAATTCTCCCTAATTCTGTTCGCCAAAGCTATTTCTGTATCCCTTTTAGCCCGCTTGATTTCTCTTTTAAGAATGATCCTAATATCCCGATATTCCTACAAGGCCCATTCTGTTTTTAGTTGCCTGGACTTTACGTGCGCTTTCGTTTTCCTCCTGTCTAGTCGCACGATTTCTCAAGATGGTTCACGAATCTTGTCTTTCCTATCCTTTGTTTGCAAACGGACATGTCTATCCTGCACTGTCTCCAACTTATCTTAGAAAGCCTCCCACATACCAAATGTGTACAATCCATATTTCCCAGGTCATGCCTAATTTTGATATAATTGGCATTGGCCCAATTTAGTATTCGTCCCTTCACTGACATTTTTCATCTATGATTATTGCAAAACTTGCAGAATTGTGGTAATTATTCCCAAAGAAATCCCCCACTGCAACTTCTATAACCTGGCCAGGCTCATTCTCCAACACGAGGTCCAATATGGCCACTCTCCTGTTGGACTATTGACTTACTGCTGTAGAACACTGGGCGACACTGCTGCCTCACAGCGCCAGAGATCTGGGTACAATTCCCGCCTTAGGCAACTGTCCTAGTGGAGTTTCCACATTCTTCCCGTGTCTGCGTCGGTGTGCTCCGGTTTTATCTGACACTCCAAAGATGTGCAGGTTAGGTGAATTGGCCATGCTAAATTGCCCGTAGTGTTAGAAGGGATAAATGTAGGGAAATGGGTCTGGGTGAGTTGCTCTTCAGAGGGTCAGTGTGGACTTGTTGGGCCGAAGGGCCTGTTTCCACACTTTAATTAATCTAATCTAATCTAAAAAAACTCTCATCGATGCTGGTTACAAATTTTGCCCCATCCAGATACACTAAGTGTATCACAGTTAATGTTGGGAAAAATAAAATCTCCCACCATCACCACACTGTTGCCTCTACATCTTTCCATAATCTGTTTTCCTGTTCGATCTTCTACCTCATGCTCACAGCCCCACCAATGTAACTGCATCCTTTTTATTTCTCAGTTACACTCATAACGATTCACTGCTCAAGCCCTCCATAGTGTCCTCCCTTCGAGGACACGACATCCAGCAGTGGATGTAGTATACATGGATTTTAGTAAGGCATTTGATAAGGTTCCCCACGGTAGGCTTATGCAGAACGTCAGGAGGCATGGGATAGAGGGACATTTGGCCAGTTGGATAGAAAACTGGCTAACCGGTCGAAGTCAGAGAGTGGTGGTAGATGGTAAATATTCAGCCTGGAGCCCAGTTACAAGCGGAGTTCCGCAGGGATCAATTCTGGGTCCTCTGCTGTTTGTAATGTTTATTAATGACTTGGAAGAGGGAGTCGAAGGGTGGGTCAGTAAATTTGCAGATGATACAAAGATTGGTGGAGTTGTGGATAGTGAGGAGGGCTGTTGACGGCTGCAAAGAGACTTAGATATGATGCAGAGCTGGGCTGAGGAGTGGCAGATGGAGTTCAACCCTGCCAAGTGTGAGGTTGTCCATTTTGGAAAGACAAATAAGAATGTAGAATACAGGGTTCTTAGTAAGGTGGAGGAGCAGAGGGATCTCGGGGTCTATGTTCATGGATCTTTGAAAGTTGCCACTCAGGAGGATAGAGCTTTGAAGAAGGCCTATGGTGCATTAGCGTTCATTAGCAGAGGGATTGAATTCAAGAGTCGTGAAGTGATGTTACAGCTGTACAGAAGTTTGGTTAGGCCACATTTGGAGTACTGTGTGCAGTTCTGGTCGCCTCATTTTATGAAAGATGTGGAAGCTTTGGAGAGGGTGCAGAGAAGATTTACCAGGATGTTGCCTGGAATGGAGAATAGGTCGTACGAGGATAGGTTGAGAGTGCTCGGCCTTTTCTCATTGGAACGGAGAAGGATGAGGAGTGACATGATAGAGGTGTATAAGATGATCAGGGGTAGACAATCAGAAACTTTTTCCACGGGTACAACAGAGTGTTACAAGGGGGCATAAATTTAAGGTGAGGGGTGGAAGGTATAGGGGGGATGTCAGGGGTAGGTTCTTTACCCAGAGAGTGGTGTGGTCATGGAATGCGCTGCCTGTGTGAGTGGCAGAGTCAGAATCATTGGCTAACTTTAATTGGCAATTGGATAGGTACATGGATGGGTGCTTAAGCTAGGACAAATGTTCGGCACAACATCGTGGGCTGAAGGGCCTGTTCTGTGCTGTATTGTTCTATGTTCTATGTTCTATGTTCTATGACAGCCGTGATATCATCCCTGACCAGCAGTGCAACTCCTCCCCCCACCCTTGTGTTTCCCTCTCTGTCTTGTCTGAAGCATCGATATCCTGGAACACTTGGTTGCCAATCATGCTCTTCCTTCAGCCAGGTCTCTGTGATCGCAATAACGTCATAATCCCAGGCATCAATCCAAGCCCTGGGTTCACCTGCCTTACCCACGATCCTCCTTGCATTGAAGTAAATGCAGTTCAGGCCACCAGTTATTTTGCATTCATCTGCTCTCTGCCTACGCTTCCCCTTTGTTATGCGACCTTTGTGATACTTACAGTCTCCAGTTTCCACCTCACTGTCTAGTAGTCTTCTCTCCTGTTTCCCAGCCCCTGCCACATTAGTTTAAACCTCCCCAAAAGCAGAAGGGAAAACTACCCAAGGAAAATAGTTCAAATCTGTTCAGGTGTAGACAGTCCAATTTTGTAGTACTCCCACATTCATCAGAACCGTTCCCAATGTCCCATAAATCTGAACCCCTCCCTCCTACACCGTCCCTCAAGCCATGTGTTCATCCTTCCTATCTGTTTAAATCTATCGAGATTTGAAGCGTGAGTAAATATGGATTCTTTTTCAGTTCTTCTTCAGCCTTTCAATCCCTGCACAGATCACTAACAATAAGTGCAAAAGGGTAATCCAGCTGTTCTCCTTGGAAAAAAAAATACTATTCGATTACTGTCGCTGCTGATATTACAGGTGAGCCATTGTAACATTGTTAATAATCATTATTAATTGTGTTGTAGTTCTTACAGCACACCAGATAAGAGAACCTGTGTCCTAATTTCATCATTCCCTTTTGGATATTCACGAGCAATCTGTTGTCAACTATGTGGTACACTTGCTGAATATTTTACATTTTTTTTATCTGAAGAAGCTACTTGCGTGGTAACATTGCCCATTTGCATCGTTCGGTGGATTTTCAAATTTTCGGGTGATCCTAGAAGAACGATTGGTAAATGTATGGGTGCTTTTCCGATTTTGATAATCACTTGGAACGGATGAAAATACTTTCAAAGTTAAACAACACACAACAGCATGCTATGGTCAAACAGGTGGACTTGGAACAACACGCGTTTGCAGTTGTCAGGGCGATCGTGAGGCCGGATCACAGGAACCGAATTTATCATAAATCTTCGAAGTGTCGTACTGCTGATGCGAAGTATTGAACACACCTGGATTTCAGTAAAGTCTGTAATCACTTCGAATGGTTTTGAGTGATTAGTATGTATATCCTTGAACTTCTTTCAAGTTACAGTGCCCAGATAATGTTAGGTTTGATTTAAGAAAGTGACCTCCCATCTCAGCCAATTGCTCAATACTCCGCATCAATTGCCTTACACGTTAATATTTTCCTATAAATTGTATGTTCTGTGCTCTTGTTCTCAAGTTACCTGGCGAAGGAGCAACGTTCAGAAAACTTTCACCTCCAAATAAACCTGTTGGACTATAACCCAGTGCTATATCATTTTTAACTTTTACTACCCCAGTCCAACACTGGCACCTCCACGTCATGCAAAGTATTCCCGATAACTATTTTCTTATTTGCTGTCATCTGTCACTAGCATGTTATTTGTCATCTCTGTATCTCTCACAGCAACCCTGGTGACAATTTTACTTCTCTTGCGAGAACACTGTGGACTTTCCAAGCATATACCTATTTATATGGTGGCCATGGCAACAGCACATCTAATGGCATGATTAATAATGAATGCTATACAGTAGTTTTAGTTACCATTTTGCATTTTCGTTTCTGTCCCACATTCCTGTGTGCAGGGTTATTGCGTATATGATTGTTTTCACTATCAATTTGCCAGTTTGGTTCACTGTCCCTTTCAACTTTGACCAATTTGTAGTGATGTGTTTGTAGAAGTTTAGAGAGAAATATTGCAATAAATAATCTGCAACTATAGTTCTAACAACATTCTCAGTTCGCGATTTATGAGAAGATTTGTAGCTTAGGTTGATGATAATTATGCAAGATAGATCGCTGTGCTTGAAGGCGTGTTTTGAGACGTTTAGACACCATATTAGGTAACATCAGTAGTGAGAGACCTAGGTGAAGTGCTGGTGGTATTTTCCGCCTCTGTATTTATAGGTCTTGGTTTCTGAAGGTGGATGATGTCATTTCCGGTCTGTTTTTCAAGGGAAAGTAGATAGGAATCAAATCGATATGTTTATTCATGGAGTACTAGTTAGAGTGCAATGCCTCTAAGAAGTCTCGTGCTTGTCTTTGTTTCGGCTGTCCTATGACGTGTGTGTTGTCCCAGCCAAATTGGTGTCCATCTTTGTCTGTATATATGGGATCGAGTGATCGTGGATCGTGTCTTTTCGTGGCCAGTTAGTGTTCATGTATCTTGGTGGCAACCTCCCTGCTAGTTTGTCCGATGTAGTTTTTTTTTATAGTTCTTGCATGATATTCATTAGATACTATCCGCAAAACTAAGGTCGTCTCCAAGATATCATGTTTTTGTTTGTGGTATTAGAGTGTTTAGGTCACTTGACTTCCGTTTACACTAATTTTCTTATTTTATACTTTAACTATCAGAAAGCTTGTACTTGCTAACAGAATTCATATGGATCCCAGAGTTCAAAGGAATGAGAGTCCTAGAAATTGAGTAATGGAAAAGCGGAAGAAATCCATAAGTTTGTTGTTCACTACATCAGTCAGTTTTGAGTTTTTATAGTTGATTCATGTCCTGCGCTTCAAAAAATGTCACATCCGAATCATTACCAAGGGATTCGTGCAAATCATGCTTATATTGTGACTGAAACTGGAGCTTTCCTAAAGTCTTTGAGCTTCTTTGAAAATCCATGCATTTCTGCAGGGACTCAAATTAAATTCAGACAAAATGCGAAGGAACTTGCAAAAACTCCTTAGATGTGTATTCTGAGTTGGCCTTTTGAAAAACAGAAGTTAAACAAGAAAATTCTAGTCGCGAAAAATATTGTTAATTCTCTAATAAATACCTTTCTTGTTGTGGTTCTGTTCGCCGAGCTGGAAGTTTTTGTTGCAAACGTTTCGTCCCCTGGCTAGGCGACATCATCAGTGCTTGGGAGCCTCCTGCGAAGCGCTTCTTTGATGTTTCCTCCGGTGTTTATAGTGGTCTGTCCCTGCTGCTTCCGGTTGTCATTTTCAGCTGTCCGCTGTAGTGGTTGGTATATTGGGTCCAGGTCGATGTGTTTGTTGATGGAGTTTGTGGATGAATGCCATGCCTTTAGGCATTCAATGTTTGTTTTCAATTGGTTTGAAATGTTTCTAAGTGTTTACACAGCCTAGAAGCAATGTAATATGGACTCATACAGAACAGGATATTTAGCACACTATGCTCTGACAAAAGAAAATTGCTCTCATTTTGCACTTGTCCCACTTCGCAGAATTTGGCCACCACCCTTGAATGTTATGAAATTTGAAGTACTAAGTCACGAACATTTTAAACTTTGAGAGGTTTCCCCACCTCAAACAATTGATGAGAATTTGATGAAACCCAAGGTTATACTCAATATTTTTAATAGTCACATTGCTTAGAGATGCCATTAAATTAATATGGACTGCATGGGATTTTAAAATAGATCTCCTAGTCAGAAATGGGGACTACCATTACACCAAAAGGCAATGCCTCGATTGGAAATTTATTCAATGAGGGAAATAACGTGCTATATAAAACTATTCAAATTTGACTCAATTGAATGTTAAGAGGAAACAAGAGAAACTGTGAAGTTTATTATGCCGGTTTTGCTCATTGGATGGAACGATTATACAAACCAACTATTTGTTTCGTGTTTTATGAAAATCGTTAAGCATTTGGAGAATGTTTGATGGTTTTAAGGTGAGTACGTGCTACAATATGTCGACACACATGGCACGATTATCCGTCTTTGAGACAATTGGAGATTGTACTTTACAACAAAAATGTGATTACTCTCAAAAGTCCTGATGCACTACGGAAGAAAATTACCCAATAACTTTAAATTTATCACAGAAAGTTATCTACATCATGACCTATTCAAAGAATGTCCCAATTATCAGTCAGTGTTACAGGCTTTGGAATGTTGTCTCTTACATGAACACTCAGCCTAACAGGTGAAAGAGCGTGCAACCACTCTTCATCTGGAATAACTAAGAACCAGTCCTTGTCACTAGTCATTGACACTAATATTTCACCCACACTGATGCACAAACTGATCTCACTGTCCTTTCCACTTAGTACGCCTAATATCCTCGCAAAATAGATGGCTCGGCACATGAAAAAGCTCACACTGTCACACAATGCATATGTGATTTTTATTTTGTGTGTGTCATTCACTTGGTATTCCACATCATCACCAACCTGGCTCCTTGCACCTTTAAATGCCAACTACATAATGCACTAGTCCAAACAGTAGCCTTCTCCAAACCCCACTTAAATTATCTTAGTTATTTCAAAGTCCCTTAAACGTGGAAAACCACAATGAAAGTTGTAGCATTTCCAAGGACATGATTTTAAAAAGTTCATCCTGACACACCCCGCAAAGTTTGTAGGCATGCATATTGTGATTCAGAAGGGACGTCCTTTTCGCATAATTTGCTGTACGTTAGATGGGTAATAGGCATTCTGATCCATATTGGAATATTGGAAGCAAGCATTTACGTATTATCTCTCCAGATCTTGAAAGAACTGAAATATTCCGATTTAAAATAGATACCAAAGAGAATCTATTTGCTTATTGTAGGTTGTTGAATGTCGCTGTAATTGGCATTTGTCCTTTGACTCGGCATGCTATTGTACCGATTTGCACAATCTTCAATTAGTAGACCTAAAATAGTAAACAAAACGGCAAATTTATCAGTACTTTAATAATCATTTCAGAGTGAGAGCAACAACTACAAAAATGCATTAAAGCGAATCATTAAAACGTTTTCGAGACAGGCCGACCAAGAATCACAAGCTGATAGCACAAATTGAAACTCTGAAGTGATTGATATTTAACCATATCAAAAGCAAACACCTCACAACGCGTAATGAATCAATGATTCTATGACATTTTGTGGTTTTATGGGGGGAAAAAAAGACTGATGGTAGGTGATGTACAAAAAACGACTCTAACTGAATATTAATATGGTAGAATTGAAATGCGTGATTTCCAAAGATTAATGAAATTTGAATACATAAATTAAATCTTAACCATCGAGAGATAAAGCTTAGCAAAGGACACAGTGACTTTTTTTCAGTTGGAAACAGATTGTGGAAAATAATATTTTGTTAAAATGAAAGCAAATAAGATGTTTCGAATTGGAAAAACTACAGAAAAAAATGATAAGCGATGAAGTATACAATGTATATGAAAAACAAATGCATGAACATGGGTGGGTGGATTATGTAATCAATGTAAAAAGGACCTGAGATACTGCAGACAGAGAAACTGATAGAGCTTCGACGGGTTGATGAGAAGAAACTTGCATGTGAGTGGCCACACATAAATGCATGTGCAACGTATAATCAGATATTATTAGACCTGACTGATGTGGGATTTCTGGTCTGTTGGAGACTCAGTGCTGAGGAAGTGCTACGCTGCATAGTCAGACACGCAAAACCGAACAAGAACTGCAGTTAGACAACAGTAATGAGGGAGTGCTGCAGCCAGAAAGCTAGGATTGAGATAGTACTAATATGAATCAGGCAGGACTTTGGGAGTGTCGCAGTTAAATAGTTAAATTAAACTGCTACGAGGGTACATAGCAGTTGAAGAGCCAGCACATTGACAGCGTAGCCATCAGAGAAGTAAAGAGGCCGCCTTGCATTCAGAAAGCCAGTACTGAGGGAGCACATCAGTCAGAAAGTTGGCCCCTCATTCTCTGTACTCTTTCCATATTTCTGTCATCCTCTCTTTCTTTCACACAACATTCACTTCCATCTTTTGTTTTCAGAAGCAGATTCCCAGACTCAATGCTTCAGACTTCTTTTGTTTATTTGGAAACAATGTTTCACTCTACCTTTCTCTTCCTTCATGTACTTTCTCAGCTTCTTCGCCACAACATTACCCCTGCTGCAAATGTGACTTGCTCTCGGAAATGTTCCCTGTTCAACAGCAAAAATTATGATGATTATATTTGGAACAGAGCACTCAAATCGAATCGTTGAATCATACTAAGTATAGAGTATTTTAACGGTTCCTACACCTGCAGTGAATGCTGCCAATAAGATTCCGTGTTGCGAGTCAGTTTATCTTCAACAATTAGATTTTGAGCTCCGACCTGCGACAATCTTTCCAGTCTGTCCCAGTCTTGTCTTGTTTTTACATACCTCATGTCAAAACGATTGATTGTGAGTTTTGCGACAGAGCGGAAGCTTTTTTGCATGGAACGTATTGACAGTCATCATGCTCCTGCAATGCATTCCACTTGCATCATCCTGACTCTGCTTTTTCTCAGATAGGGGCTGAGGGAAGGGATTGATTCTTAGCCTACGGAATTGAGTCCAGCATTTCCAGGATAACGTTTAAAGACTTCGTTCACAGATCTGTTCATTTCCAACCTCGCTAAAACACACTGTATATTCTCGGGAAAACTATCGGATCCCTTTCCCTTTCAGAAACTTAAACATATTTTACTGTCATCCATATTTGTTATTTTTGGAAGATTTGCAGACGGACTTGGTGAATTTGTCATATGAAATTGAAAATGAAAGTACTCCCTTCCCCAACTCCATGCAATAGCCCCAGACGTGTAAATTCTGCAAATCATGTGAATTATTAATATCATTAATTGCTCGGTATTTCGACTGTAACTTGAAGCCTTTTCATCAGGGCAGAATTGTCAACTCTACATCGTCGTGTGAATGAATCGTACAGTTACATGCTGATTATTTACACTGTATATTGTAAAGCTTTCATCCGTGCCAATTAGTTATCTCTGAACCATACCGTGAATGCACAGTGTCATGAAATGCTGATTATTTGCACTGTACACTGAGGGGTTTTCATCAGCGTGAATTTGTTAACTCTGGAGCATAGTGCGAATGAATCGTACCGTGAAATACTGGTTATGTACACTATAAATTGGAGAGTTTTCGTCAGCAAGAACTTCCTCTTCCAAAACATAGAAGAAGCCACAAGGAGTACACAGTTTCACTAGATCCTGGTGGAATTAAAAACACAAGAGGAATTCATGTTTGACATAGGTTGCCATCAACACATTCTCCCACGTTGTAATGATGAATACCTTGAGTGTTACAGTATTTACCTTTAACAATATACAGCAACCCGGTTAAAACAATTCTTCCACACTCTAGGCCATAATTTTTAAAAACCCCCAAAAAGTGACACAGACATTCATTTGTAATAAATAGTTTAGTACAGAAACCGGTAAAGTTTTGCTCATAATTTGGAGCCAAACCTCAGGAAATTTGGAGAATTTTGTGTACTTTAAAAGAGAATTGTGACAACTCCAGAACGAAGACTGAGACTTGATTTCCAGAACGTTACCACAGTTTGGGAGCTCGTTATGAATTGGTTTCAAAGAAGTAGAAATGTGTATTCGGGCATGGGATTGACAAAGAATGCAGAGTCGAGAAAAATACCAATTTTGTGCTGAACATGGACATGGCACTGGAGATGGCAAAAATATCCTGTCTTCTGGATCTTTGCAGACCCAGTTTGATTCGGGGGAGGTGGCATAAACTGGAGGTAGTATTGTTTTTGTCGAGCCCATGTTGTTGAAGTTTGTATATTGGCCTGAATAAAGAAGTGGCTGATGGAGAGGAAAGAGCGAGTGCTGTTAAGGGTTAGTGCTTTTCAGGTTAGAGACCCGGGACCAGGGATATGCCACACGGATCAGTGCTGGGGCATGAACGTTTACAATATATGTTGATGACTTGGAGGAAGGAAGTGAATGCGCTGCAGTCAAATTTGTAGAAAACAAAATAGATGGAAGTACACTCTGTGGGAGAGAAATACATAGTTTGCTGAGAGACTTTAATACTTTAAATAAATGGACAAAAATTGGGCCATGAAGTATAATTTTGGACAATGAAAAGTTTTTTTTTTCATTTTGGAAGGGGGAATAAAGAGTATTATTTCAATGGATAAAGACTGCAAAAAAGCTGCAAAACAAAAGATATTGGCAGGACTCAGGGGGCAGTCGAAAACCAGCGTCAAAATAAAGTATTGCCAATCGAAGACTGAACAGATGAGGTTTAGATTCTTGCCACTGAAAGGTATGGTTGGGAAAGGAGGGGCAGGGCAGAATGCATGCATATATTTAAGGCTGAGACGTTCTTGATCATTTGGAGAATCACGTAGTTACAGGTAAAAACGCATAGGGAAGAGGACGGGTGGACTGTCACATCAGCAATGATCATTTTAAATAACAAATTCAAAACCACCTTCTTGCGTGTCGTGGTCAGACTGACGAGAAAGCTTCTCAACTATTACTGTTGGTCTTTCTCTGCGCTTTCTCTGGGGCTGTAACACTATTTTCCACAATCTGATCAATTACTTTGATGTACTTATGCCAGGTGTGATTTGTCTGCATAACACACAAAACATTACTTTTCACCGTGTCTCTGTACACGTGACAATAATTAAATCAAATCATATATTCTCAAGGCATTTGAGGCGATAATCATTGAGAGGACTGTGATCTACTTACCCCACCATTCTCAAATGCACGATAGATTAAGGTCATTTCAAACTGAACCCTGTTCAGACAAAAATGGCGTGCGTTGCCACTTGTGTTTTCACATAGCTTTGTCCCTGCGTTCCTATTTTGTTTCTGTACAGAAAAGAGGACAGCACGTCCATATGATGCACATTTAATACTATACAAAAGTGTACATGGTGCAATATTGTAAAAAAGTGATTAGATGTCTCATGGCAGCAGTTTATAGTCCAGTACGTTTATTTGAAATCAGAAACTTTCACAGCATAATATGTCCTACTGCACAGAGACAGGCCATTTGGTCCAAATTGATCCGTGCTGACGAAATATCCATCAACAGTAATCACACTTTACAGGACTTGACTCATACGCTTCTAATCTTTCCTATCTATGTATTTGTTCAAATGCTTTTTAAATGTCATTAATGTACAGCCCCAGTCACTTTCACGGGCAGCTCATTCCATATACACCACACCTTCTGATTGCCTCTCAGATTCCCTTTTATATTTTCCCCTCTAACGTTGAGCTTATGCTGCCTACAGCGTGGGTAAAAGACTGATTGCATTTACCCTATCCATGCCTCTCATGATCTTTTACACTTCTGAAAGATCCGCTCTCAGTATCCTTTGCGCTGAAGACAATGGTCCTAGCTTGTCCAATCTCTCCCAATAACGCAGACCTTGGGTACAGGCAACATCCCTGTAAATCTCGTTTGCACTCTTTCCTGGTTAATAACATCCTTCATATAACAAGATGAAGAAAACTGAACACAATACTCCAAGTACAGCTTCACTACCGTTCTATATAACTAACATATCTTCATAACTTCTATACTCAAGGTCCTGACTGACGATGCCCAGAATGGCAAAAGCCTACTTCACTGCCCTGTCAACATGTGACTACACTTTTAGAGAACGTGAACCTGAACCCCAAGGTCTCGCTGATCCGCTGGACCCCTTAATCACTGACAAATCACCATGCAACTCCGAGCTTGATTTGACTTTGAAAATGTAAGAATTCACATTTATCTAAAGTAAACGCCATTTGCCATTTCTGGGCTCATTTCCCCAGCTGATCAAGGTCCTGCTGCAATTTCTTATCACCTTCCTCACTGCCGATGATACCTCCTATTTTAGTGTGTTCTGTAAATGGACTAATCATGCCTTGTAACTTGTCATTCAAATCTTTGATATTGATTGCACATTACGTGGAGGGGAGCAGGCAGACACAGAAATTACAGGCGGATAGATAATTGCAGGACAATATCAAGTAATCAAGAGTGACAAAACATAACACTAGTTGTGTCAGTGGACCATCAGCAGGCTAAATAAAAAATCATTGCAGAAGGTAAAAAGCATCAGACCGTGTGAGTCAAGTATCAACAGCTGAACGCCAAGTGAAGGGATGACCTGTGATCCAATTAATTGAATCTCCCTTGCTGTTCTATTTTGACACCACCACCTTAATACCTTTTGACGACTTCTCTACCTTAATTAGTTTACAGTTTTGGATTACTTGCCACTTTGATTCGACCCTCGTCATGGGACTTTTATGTTTATCATATTATTCAAGCGATTTGATTATTTCCCAGGCAACGTTATTATTGACTTCGTGTAGTTAACTTTCTGTGTTGAGAGTGTGGTCCTCCAGAACTACAGCAGGTGAGGCAGCATTCGTGGAACAGGCGAATCGCCGATTCGATGAAGGAATTATGTCCAAAATGTTGATTCACTTGTTACTCGGATGCTGTCTGAAGGGCTGTGCTTTTCCAGCACTGCACACTTGACTCTGATATCCAGCATTTGCAGTGCTCACTTTGTGTTAATTATATATCCGACTCAATTAATTGGATCACACATTATCACTTCACTTGCCATTCAGTTGTTGAAACTTCTCTTCTACCGTCTGATGCTTTTGATCAACTGTAATTATTTGTTATTCAATCTGTCGATGTTCCATTCACACCGTTTGTGCTATGTTTTGACACTCCATTTATCTTGCAATTATCTCTCCGCCTACAAATTCTGTGCCCCAATGCTTTCCTCCTCTCCAACTGACGAAGGACCAGTGCTCCAAAAGCTTATGGTTTCAAATACATCTGCTGGATGATAACATGGTGCCGTGTGAATTCTGGTTATGTCCACTCAAATCTCGCACTGGGACCCCCACATCATATTTTAAATAGAACCGGGCAACACAGAACAACCTGAACAAAACACCCATCCGAGAAAGAGCTTGTGACTTCACTACTGGGCAGAATGGCTTTCATTCAGTCTGGAAATGATCAGTTTTTGTTTCGATTATTTGGTAAATGTTGAAGTACCGAGTGTTGTATCTGTTTTCCTAATGTCTGGATATAAATTTTAGGAGTTTACGCGTTTGGCGTGAGGCGGGGGTGGGGGTGGGGGAGGCGGGGCGGCGGAAAGGGGCGTCGTCTTTTACTGCAGGACATAAGCTGTTGCGAAGTTTACCTGCATTGTGTGTAGTGCTCATTCAGGCATTGGTCACTGCCTGTCTATGATTTTATTTTATCGTGCACAAGGGACCTCTTCATGATCATGTTTCGATTTCTTTATATATTTCAAGATCAAAGCATGATAAGCTACAGCGCTGCTTTTGCGTTGTAAGGGGTCCACTGGTGATGGTTTAATCAGCCAGGTCACTACGCATCAGGCAAGGGGAGAGTTTGAAAAGGAGATAATATTCTCTATGAGGGAATTGAACTTTCACTGTGGGTGTGACTATGCTTCGCAAGCCAGCTATTTCTCTCCATTCTGAACCCCATGTAAGTATTACAATTCATACCATGGATTCTGGTTTCGAGCGTAGTTTTTCCTTTTCCGCTGTCATTTCCTGAGGGCAAAATAAGTTGGGTGTTTTCTGAAAAACAGAACAAATTATTGCCAAGATAATTGTTGATGCAGCATTTTCTCGTTGTGAGTGAATCTTCATGATGAGATTGCAAATTATAAACTGTGTTTCACTTCGGCCATAAACCCTCAAGTTTGCCTTCCAGCTTAGATCGCTCAGATTATCTCACTGTTCTCAAAGTTACTCCATTCTCCAATACTTTCCCACTCTGCCTTTCCATCCATTCCTATGACTCCATCTGCAGTTTCACCAACTCTCTCTGATGCCCCCCCCCCCCCCCCGCCGCATCACCGATTTCACCCCTCACTCTCGTTATTGAGATCAAGACCGGATCGTCGGCAAACGTATAGATATTTAACCAGACGACTCAGCATCAGTTATGCATCAAAAATGCTTCCAACATGAAGTGGATCCACTTCAAGGAAGCATGTTATCTTGTCCTGATGTGGCAAAAATATTGCATTGAGACCACTTACCCAGCTTTGATCCTCACTGCAGATGATATTCCTGCATTTCCTCACTTGTTTACACGAAAGGACTAGCTGCAGATTTCTGCAAGTGACATTGGAAGGCTCAGGACAGGTTGACCGCTTCGATTCGAGAACTGAGAAACGTTAAAAAAAAAACAAGGAAGCAGAGTTTCGGTGCTCCAACCTCAAGACGTTGACTCATCCTTTTCTCCAAAACGTCTTCAAACTTTACACAATTTTAACCCGCTCTAAATGATAATAGACAGCCGCAATTTATTAACATTCCTTCCTTCAACAGTTCCAGCACCCATGTTAATGGACATTAAATCAGTATTGTGTGGAGACGCCACATAATTGCATTTGTAAACATCATAATAATAACATCATCTTGCTATTATTGGCAACATGTGACTGTCATGTTTGAATAAATTCGATTGTTGGATTAACATGTCTGTCATTTGTCCTGCAGGGGAACACCGTCGGCAGAAGGTAGATATGTGGACGCCCAATACTGGGCAGATTTAGTCCTCAAAATGCTTCCGAAAGACTGTTTGGACAACAATGAACCCTTAATGTTGTTAAGAAGCCACTCATAAGAACATGGCGCTTAAAAAGAACTCGCAAAGCCACAAGGTTTAGAGAAGATCTTGGACAGAGATGTTCAGCGCTGCAGTTGGGGAAAGTGCAAACAGGCGCCTGAGTTGGATTCTAGCCAATGATCAGAATGAATGAGAAAGCAGACTCGATGCGGCCGCATAGATGGATCCTATTTTCTCAGTTTCTGCGCTGTAATGTGAACTCTAATTGTGAGAACTTCCATGGCGAGTGCACAGGCTTATGATGACTGACAGTTTTAATGTCAATTCTAAACCGAACAGGTTGGTACTGTCTGGTCAAAGCGTTGAAATAACAAAGTGATTATGGAATCGCTACAGAAATCACACATATGCATATTGTTCTCTGTCTGGGGAATGCTGAATTAATTTGTGCAGCTTCCATGTAACATGCCTGACTTAAAATTCACAGTGGGTCTCTCGCGATGCAGTCTCAACGTTTTTTCTTGACTTCCGTGTCAGACCCTTAGCATAGATGTGCCATGTCCTTTTTTCAGGAGAGCCCAGCACTGACAATTATTTCTGACTAAAGCAAGCCAGATAATTGCGTAACGAGTAGGTGAGGGAAGCAGCACGTGGGAAAGAGGTGGAGTCCGGAGTTAAAGACTTGATCACATGACAATGGTGCAAAAATACCTTGCAGAATGGAACAAACAATTTGCCAAGATGTGGCAAAATGCAGCTCTGGGTCAATCAAATCTGACATGGATATCTGAAACTCAGCAAAGTTGGTAAGACTTGCCTGGTTAAAATGGCATACATAACAGAAATCCAATAGCTGCCACACGAACAGTCTGTGGTTGGGTACATTTAAGGTGAGTCAGTGGTTGGCACTTGTGCCCCATAATACCAGTGTCACTCGTTCTATTCCAGCGTTGGGCGACTGTCTGTTTGGGGTTTGCACATTCTCCCCATGGCTGCGTGGATTTCCTATGACTGCTTTGGTTTCCTCCCCAACCCAAAGTTATGTAGGCTTCGGTCGATTGGCCAGGATAAATTTCCCAAAGTTTCAAGGGATATGCAGGCTGGGTGGATCAGACAGAACTGCTCCTCAGAGACCTCACTGGGCCAAATGACCTGCACCCACACAGTAGAAATTCTATGAAAACCAAACTTTTGTCAGTACTTTGGAAACTAATTATTCGTTCCTTTTATCCTGCATAAGTTATTAAAGACATGCTTTGCGGATATTTAATGCGCGTTTATTGTGATTATACGTCTGGGTGTATCCACTTACGAACCAGAAATGCAGGAGGTTTGTTATCACATGTCGGCATCGTCAACTCAATGGGTGAGTTTCGTGTCGAGGGACCGGTCTCATATCCAAAATGCTTGCTCTGCTTTCTCCCTTCAGATATTACCAAAGTTTCCACAGCATTTTTTTTTGGCACGAACCAGCGATTCCAAGTTATACATGATTGAGGCCATTCTACCAATCAAGTCTGCATTTTCAATACACAGAACTTCCCACCCTATCTCTTCAGAAGCCACTTTTACCACATGACTATCCCTGTAACCAAATCATACCTTAACACTAAACTGCACATCTTTGTGTGGTGGACGGCTCAAACTTGCAACAGCGCCGTTTCGCGATTGCAGTGCTAACACTAAGCCACTGGGCCACCCAGGATTCAAACTTCCACCACCTGTAGAATTTTGTGTTGTGTTCAACAAAAGATTCAGCTGTGTATTAGCCACGCCAGTCGCATTATAATTCACTCTCTGTGGGCGAGCACCATCTTTAATGCTTCCGGGCTTAATCGATGATTTACTCTCAAGACTGAACTATTTTCTTTCCCAATCAAGACCACACAGGTTGTGAGCTGCACGACAATCTCGCAACAGATACATTAAAGAAAAAAAGTAGCTCTAGATTGGCATGGTGGCTCAGAGGTTGGCGCAGCTGCCTCACTGCGTCAGGGTCCTGAGTTCAATTCCAGCCTTGATAGACTGTCTATGAAGAGTTTGCTCATTCTGTCCGTATCTGTATGTGATTTTGTTTTACCGGGTTTCCTCACACAGTAACAAATGTGCAGATCAAGTTAATTGGACGTGCTAAATTGCAAATAATGTAAGATGCATTGGTCTGGGTGGGTTACTCTTTGGAGGGTTGGTGCGGACATGTTGGCTCAAAGGTTCTGGATTAGTGATGCTGGAAGAGCACAGCAGTTCAGGCAGCATCCAAGGAGCTTCGAAATTGACGTTTCGGGCAAAAGCCCTTCATCCTGATGAAGGGCTTTTGCCCGAAACGTCGATTTCGAAGCTCCTTCGATGCTGCCTGAACTGCTGTGCTCTTCCAGCACAACTAATCCAGAATCTGGTTTCCAGCATCTGCAGTCATTGTTTTTACCATGTTGGATCAAAGTGCCTGTTTCCACACTATAGGGAATCTAATCTTAAAAAAAAACCTTAACGTAATGAAAACGTAATGGTGCTTTCCAGGAGAACTAAGAGACAAAAAAAAGAGCAATGTATGTCCATATATTTATCAACACGGAGTGAGAGACATGGTCTCTGTTCACCTTGGGATAGGAAAACGTGCAAAGTCTGGCATTCCAAACAAAGCCCGTGATGTCAGAGGACAGAGATTTCAGTCCAGAGCTTACAGCCTGGGAAGGGTCATTGCTTTCAGAAGTGAAAATTATTGCACAAGGAGAAAAAGGGAATGGGCTTTATTTTGGATTCACATAACCTTGAGAGCTCGGTTTCGGATCACATTGACTGTGTGCCTGGTCTCTGCTGTTGATTTGCTTATCATGTTCTGATTGGGTGAAGGACTGTTCACCGAGGGTTTGATCGGCAATTCTGGAGACTGTGGGTCCCACATCGTGGAATCGCCGAAGGGGAATACATTGGACAGATACAAGAATATTGACAGTCCTCTAGTCTCACAGTTATTACAGAAACCATACAACAAACACCCGTGTCACGAAGTAGGAAAACCTTCAATTACACACCTGACCAGTAACACAGCAATGCGTTTCCATCAGCTTCAAATCAGTGTGAAGTGATTAAACGTTGATTGACAGTGAGTTCTTTGGTAACCCCCGCGCCCTGAACCCACCCAATGCCTACCACCACGCTGCGAATGTACGAAAGAGAAAAAAAATGTTTTTCAAAGAGGTTAGTATCATACCCAAGGAGAAGCAGAAAAGGGCAAGGAACACAAAGAGAATCATCGCTGCGTTCTGACGATCTGAAGGTCACTGACTCGCACTGTTATATAGCAAGCAAAAGATTCCACGGTCCAATGACAGCATATCGAGGACAACAAAACTGGAATGATGCACCCAATAGGAGCCGTGCCTTGTGTCGATCAGAGCAGTCCCTAACTCCAACTGACCTGGAAATGTGTCACTTAAAGCACCACGTGTGTGTCCCTATCTCACACAGAACGCAGTAGTTTAAGAAAGTGGCTCACCATTACTTTCTGACAGGGATAGTTAGGGAACGGGGCAATAAATTTGATCCCCATCTTCAAATGGTGACCATATTCAATCATGGCAATTCATAATAGAAAAGGAGGCCATTGATTTGTTTTATCTGGAAGCTTCAATGAACTCTCAGGGCGTTACATCTCAATGGGGAAATTGCACGCCATGGAATTAAAGGTCAATGATGTCTTGGGATTTGTCATTAAGGCAGCACGATGGCAAGGGGCAGTAAGGTGGCTGTCGCAGCACGGTGGCTAGGGGCAGCGCGGTGGTTCAGTGGTTAGCACTGCTGCCTCACAACGGCAGGAACCTGGGTTTGATTCTAATCTCGGCGACTGTCTGCGTGGAGTTTGCACATTCTCCTCGTGTCTGCCTGGGTTACCTCTAGCTACTCCGATTTCGTCCCACAACCCAATGATTTGGAGGTCAGGAGAATTGGCCAGGCTCATTTGCCCATTCTGGTATGTGCATCAAGCATGGGTATGAGTGGGTTACTCTTTGGTGTTTCGGTGTAGACATGTTGGGCCAAAGAGCCTGTTTCCATACTGTAGAGAATCTTATCTAATCACAAAAGTGTTGAAATACAGAGATCAGGGAGGGCGGATGAACGGTTGGAGTTGCGCTGGAAAGCAGTCTCTCTCGTGGTGTTCTGTTGGGGCTGTGGTTACGTTGTTGAATAACGTCTACGACAGGTGCAGAGGAAAGTGTAAATGTTACCAATTCAACAGGAGCTACATCATATCGACGTTAAATTATGTGGGACGGAAGGCAAATGGAAAAAAGGTCACATTTAATCATCGTTTCAAGTCGGTCTCAGTGCACAGTTTGGGGAAAGAAGTGTTCTGATTCCGTGTCGATATTTCGTTCGGAATTCCTCCTTGCCTCCACTATTCTCTGCAGAAAAGAATTCGAGGGCTTCGATGGACAACAAACACAGTGCCAGCTTTCCATCAAACCCATTCACAAAGTAGGCCATTCTCGACCTTCAATATGCGGCGTCCACCTCCTCAGAATGACACCCTGTACTTTTTTCTCTCTTACCAAATGCAATTTTTCAAGGCTGGTGAGACTCGATATGGTGCAGAAATCTGAAACACACAGAGAAAATCTTCGAGTAACTCTGTGGAGTGAGAAAGAGAGAAAAAACAAGTTAACATTTCAATTTGGTGTGAACGTCAATGTGACTGTAGGTGAGCGAACGTTGCATCAGGTCTTGATTTACAAGTCCTGGAGGGCAACTAGGCAGTGGCAGCCTCACACACTGTGCCCAATAAAAACTTGTGAATGGCGCCATTCAGCAGGTCACTCCCGGATATGAAGCGAGTAGAGGACTAGTTCCTGGCAGTCACTGTTCCGTGCATCCAGAACTGCATCTGAATGTGTTAGGAAAGCTGGTAGATTGAAGCGCACGCTGTGTACTCATTAGGTATCGCAGTATTCACTGCTTGCTTCTATCATCTCCAGCCAGGACGTGCTGATGCCAGCCCGGTCCGGCTCCAGATTTTCATGGGAACATCGTAAATTCCATTCGAGAAATGCAACCCCTCGTTCCAGCCTATATCTTCTCCCCATCCCTCGTCTGGACAGGAGCACGCTGTTTGTAAATGAACATACATCTAGTGTTATGAATCAAAAACCAATTTGAATTAATACAGCGAGTAGTTCACTTTGAAGAAGTGCCCACTTTCAGTTTCTAATGTCAATGCAAAGCATTTTCATCTCTAATATGGGTGAGGATTTCGTCGGACTTAAACCAAAAATAAAACTACTCTTAAGGATAATCTGTCGGCACAGGCAGGTTGAAACGCTATTAAGAAACTAAGAAGGTTAATACAAAAAATATAGGAGTCAGTTCGCTGAGGCATTGTTTGCAATGCCATGTGATGTGAAGGCTTTGGCTAAATTCTTTCACCAGAAGACTAACTTCCTCAATTTCTCCTAACTCTGAGATATTCCTGTTGTTTAGGGTGAGGTTTGCTCGCTGAGCTGTAGGTTTGATATCCAGACGTTTCATTACCTGGCTAGGTAACATCATCAGTGGCGACCTCCAAGTGAAGCGAAGCTGTTGTCTCCTGCTTTCTATTTATATCTTTCTCCTGGATGGGGTTCCTGGGGTTTGTGATGGTATAATTTCCTGTTCGTTTTCTGAGGGGTTGATAGATGGCATCTAGATCTATGTGTTTTTTTATGGCGTTGTGGTTGGAGTGCCAGGCCTCTAGGAGTTCTCTGGCATGACTTTGCTTAGCCTGTCCCAGGATAGATGTGTTGTCCCAGTCGAAATGGTGGCTTTCTTTTCATCCGTGTGGGGACCCTCTTCATCCATTGCCCGTGTGACCTCCTGAACTAATTCCTTTAGGTGAAGGAAAAGTGATGTCCCTTTCACGAAACCATGGCGACTCTGCCCTGCTGCCTTTGAACTCATGTGAGCGACCTGTTATAACGTCTTTAGTCAAAGTTCCCAATAATCCCCTTTGGTAGATGGGGCTTGCAGTTTTTAGTTTGATGTCTCACTCTCTTTTGAATACATTAGTTGCTGTTCCCCCATTCTGTTTGAAAGGAGAGCTCGATATATACCTGAAAGGGATGAATTTATAGGGATTTGGGGAAAAAAGAACACAGGAGTTTGTACCTCGCTGGGTTGGTCTTTCCAGAACCGGTACAGACGAAAAGGTTGAAAGGTCTCCTTCTACAACGTTCAATTCTATGATAACGTGGAATATAGACGATTGGTAGGAAACAGCTGTTCCCCTTAGTTGAATTGTTTTGAGAAATGTGGTATCAGTTTAAAGTGAAAGGTCAATGTTTTGGAGGGATTTGCAGGAAATGTGTTTTCACCCAGATGTTGTTGGGTGGACTACATTATCTGGAGTAGTTGTGTGGCTTAATTGTAGAGAGCAATTATGTGACCAATTGAAATGGTATAACATTCAACGCTTTGGGCACAGTGCAGGAAAGTGGGACCAATGCAAATTTAGACCAGTTTTGGCGTTGCCAAATGGTCTCTTTTATACTGTACGATTGTATTATCAGCTCAAATATTGGCGTCAATGAGATGATAAACCTACTACAGAACTGTTTGCAATGAGAAGGTTTACACACATGACTGCAAATATACGTTCTCAATTAAACTATTACCGTCAAGCGGGATCTGTTTATGCTCTGGTTTGTGAAGGAGTGAAGGGGGATATGTCAGGAGACACACTGTGAAAAAGAGCAAGCATTGGACTTACAACGCCGAGCTATTTATGTGGCAGGCACCAGAACTAGTCTGTGACTGATCGAAATGGTTCTAGCATCAATCAATAGAATCATGTCTTTACTGGCAGCTATGAATGCCGGGGACAATCCAACTCACATGGGAGAGAAGGCTCCACAAAATATTGTTATCCTCAAAGATATACATAAATGCAAATGAAAGATTTGCAATCAGCTCAACCACGATTAGTGCTTATTCAATAATGATGGCTAAATTGGAGTATTGCAGGTTGGGGGCATCATACCCGCGGGCGATACTTTCCAGGACCTAACTCGCAAGCCTGAAATTGTGGATGGGAGGGAAACTTTCAAAACGAAATATATCTTCCAAGCAGTCTGCTGGCCCTTGATACCCTCTAATATGTTTTGGATATGGGAATCCGCAGGTAACTGAAACCACAGGAAACGAATCCGTGGACGCGCCACATAATTGATGCCAAACATTATCATCCTGGGTCCTTCAAGAAAGAGACAGTTGATGCTTTGATTACTTACAGCTTGGAAACAGGCCCTTCAGCACAACTAAGACCACACCGACCCGCTGAAGCGCAGCCAACCCAGACCCCTACATTTACACCTTCACCTAACACTACGGGCAATTTTGCCAGGCCAATTCACCTAGCCTGCACATTTTTATTTAACTGTGGGAGGAAACAGGAAAACCCGGAGGAAACCCACGCAGACAAGGGGAGAATGTGCAAACTCCACACAGAGAGTCACCTGAGGCAGGAATTGAACCCGGGTCTCTGGCGCTGTGAGGCAGCAGTGCTAACCACGTGCCACCGTGCCGCCCATATTACTTCAAATTTTCCAACATTTTGTAACTTCAGACCCAGGTCCAACATATGGGGGAAACAACAAATAATTTATTCAAAAGAGAGTTCAATGGAAAACAGAAAACTACAGGCCACAAGTGTCAAAGAGCATTATTGGGAACTATGAATAAAGCCGTCATAACAGAGCATTTGCACTATACATTGATTTTTAGAAGGCACTTGATGTCACGTTGATAATTAGTTTTGTTGAAATGAAGGCTCATGTGTGAAAAAAGGAACCAGTTGGCAGGGAAAGGAGGTTAGTGTGGAAACACGAAGAGAGTTGGATCAAACGGGTCGTTTTCAAGAGTGATACACGAATTGATGTGCTTCAGTGCATGAGAGCTCAGTTGCCAATTACATCTTAAAAGTCTGACCTGAAAGAATAGAAAGTCAAGATGACAAATGTGCTGACGACAGGAAGGGAAGCAGGCCATAGAGATGATCCAAGGGCACAGAGACAGTATTTGCCTTGGTCAACATAAAAGATAAAGTTGGGGAAAATGAGATGAAATGCGTAAATAGTCCATTTTGGCAGGACACATGTTAAAAAAAAGCAAATTATTTTGATGGTGATAGTTTGCCCAGTTCTAAGGTGCAGAAGGCTCATGCTTGAAATCGTAACCTGTATTGAATTATTTGTCAGTCCCAATTCCATAACCGATTTGCTAGGCTTAGTGGTTTGAAGGGTTATTTTCTCCTATCTTAAATGGACAGCAGTCAGTTTATGATTCTCCCATTCCCAGACAGTCTGTCGCCAAATGGAACAAACACATCAAGATCAAGTTATTAAACTACAAAGTCTTTGCTCTTATTTTCTCTGAAATATGTATCGTAGAGTAATACGGTCATACAAACGTACGCAGGACGTTTGTCCCAACGTGGTCCATGCCTACCAAAGTACCCATCTAATCTAACAACATTTCCCTTCACTTGACCCATGCCCTTCAAATCCTTTCCCATCCAAGCATTTCTCGATATGTCTTTTACATGTTGTTAATGCACCTGCTTCATCCACTTCCTCTGGTGGTTCATTTCACACGTGTGTTGGAATTCGATTGTGCTGTCGTTCAAAGACAAAGAACAAAGAACAAAAATATCACAGCACAGGGACAAACCCTTCGGTCCTCCAGGTCTGTGCCAATCCATATTTTCTATATAAATTTCCCGCCTATTTTTGAATGATCTATATCCCTTTGCTCCCTTCCTATCTGCTATAAATGCCGCCTAAGTACCCGCCTAAGTACCACCTCCACTGGCAACACATTCCAGGAAGCCACCACACTCTGCACGAAGCACTTTCCACACATATCTCTCCTAACCTTTCCACTTCAGTTTGAAATCGTGACTGCTCTTAATTGAGCTCCGCACTCTGGGATAAAGTTTCTTGCTATCCACCCTGTCTACACCTATCGTGATATTCTAGGCCTTAATCAGATGCCTCCTCAACCTCCTTCTTTCCAATGAAATTAATCCTAATCTCAAAAGTTCATCAGAGCTAACACCCTCTGTATTAGGCAGCGTCCTGGTGAAACTTCTCTACACCCTTTCCAATGTATTCACATCCTTTTGGTAATGTGATGACAAAAACTGTACGCAGTATTCCAAAAGTGGAAGAACCAAACTCTTACACAACAATAATATGACCTGCCAATCCTTGAACACAATACCCGCTCTGATTAAGGAAAGCATGCTGTATCCCTTTTTGACCATTCTAGTGACCTGAGTTGCCACCTTCAGGGAACAATGGACAAATCACGCATCAATTTTCCCCAGGACAATTCCATTTCCTGTATCTTTCACGATGGAATTGCATCTTTCAAAATGCATTACCTGGCATTTGTCCGGATTGAACTTGAGCAGTAATTTCTCTATCCACTCTCTAATCCATCGATATTCTGCTGTATTCTCTGATAGTTTCCTTCACTATCTGGTGCTTCACCAACCTTAGTATCATCTGCAGACTTGGTAACGAGTTAATCTACACTTTCCTCCAAATCATTCTTTTTTATATCACAAACAACAGTGTTCCCAGCAAGCATCCCTGTGGGGCATCACTGGTCACAGGTCTCCATTTTGAAAAGCTCCCTTCACTACTACTCTCTGTCTCCTGTTGCAAAACCAATTTTTTGTCCATCTAGATGAAACACCCTGGACTCCATACGACTTCACCTTCTTAAATAGCGTATCATGGGGAAACTTCTCAATTATCTTACCGAAATCCATGTTTTTGACCTCTACATCCCTTCCCTCATCAATCAACTTTGTCACCTCTTCAAAGAATTCTATTTGCTTTGTTTTAATCATGAAATTCTATGCAGCAAGGCACTTGAGCTTGTAGAATAAAAGAACAATTTGTTGTGAAATCAGAATCAGCGATAACCTGATATACTCTTTGGGAGTCATGCTGAACAGGCAATGTCACATCGTCTTCCCTGGGTATGTCCTGTCCCAACAGAAGGACAGCCCAGGCAAATGTGGGAGAACAGTGGTATAGCGTCTGGAGGGAGTTTTCAAGATTGATTCTGGACCCCAGGATGTCCCATGGCTTCAGGGTAAATATCGGCATGGAGAGGTCCTCCTGCTATAATGTCCAATTTCTGTCGGCTGATGAACGAGTGGTCCTTCGTATTGAACAGCACTTGCTGGAAGCTCTGAGGTTGAAAAGTGTGCAAAACGTACTCTGGATGGGGTGGTTTCAATATCTACCATCATGAATGGCTCGGCAGCAGCACTACTGATCGTGCGGTTTGGACCATAAAGAAAATACCTTCGAGGTCTATGGCAGGTGGTGAGAGAACGAACAATGGTGAGAAACGTACTTGACATCATCATTACCAATCTGCCGGCTACAGATGTTTCTGCCCATGACAGTAATAGCAATAGTAGGAAACACAAAGTCCTTGTGGAGACAAAGGCTGACTTCTCATTGAGAATAATCTCCATCGTGTTGTGTGGCATGCTAAATCAAGCAACCTGATTCGCTGGAGTGTGAAGGAATGCGTGCCGGGAGCATCCAGGCATAACTGAAAATGAGGCATGAACCTGGTGTTGCTACCACACAGCACTGATTGCATGCCAAACGGGGTAAGCAGCAAGTGATAGACAGATGCACGCTATCTCACAACGAACAGATCAAATCAAAGTTCTGCAGTTCTGCCACATCCAGTCGTGGGTGGTTATGCACAATGAACTAACTCACTGGAGGGCAAAGTTCTACAGATATCACCATCCGCAATGATTGTAATAACCAAGCATATCAGAGCAAAACATAAGGCTGAAGCATTCACAGCAATTTTCGGACAGATATTCTGAGTGAATGATCACCCTCCGCCACCTCCAGATTTCCTCAGCATTGCAGATACTGGTCTTCAGCCAATTCGATTGGTGATATTAACAAATGGGTGGCGACAGCAAGTACTGAAAATGCTCTGCGACATGACCAGATTCCAGCAATAGGACTGAAGACTTGTGCTCCAGAACATGCTGTATCCCAAGCTAAGTACCTTCAATGCAGTTACAAAATAAGCATTTCGCCAATTAACTGAAAAATCGTTCAGATATGTCCTGTATGCAAAAAGAAGGGCAAATCCAACCCAGTCAATTACTGCACCACCAGTCAGCTCTCGATAACCAATAGACAGATGGAAGTTGTCATCAATAGAGGCACAGGAAGCATCTGCTCAGCAATAACATGCTGAGTGATGAGCGGATTGAACCAAAAGAGGGCGACTGACTTCCTGACCTCTCTACAGCCTTGATACAAACATGAATAATAGAATTGAATTCCAGAGTAAAGTCAGTGTGACAGCCCTTAACATCAAGGCCGCTTTGAACTGAGTGTAGCATCGAAGAGCACTCGCAAAACTGGAATCACTAGTCATTTGGGGTAAGCACTGAGGTGTTTGGATTCATATCTGTCTCGAACGAAGATGGTCATTTTCGTTGGAGGCCAGTTGTGTCAGCTCGAAGGCATCTCTTCTGAAGTTCCTCAGGATAGTTTATTTAACCCAACCATTTTCAGCTGTTTCACGAATGACCACGATAAGGTCAGAACTGAGAATGTTCCCTGATGATTGTACAAATTTCCCAACCGTTCGTTACTCTTCAGATACTAAAGCAGTCCACGTTCAAATACAACAGGATCTGGACAATATTCAGCCTTGGGCTGACAAGTGACAAGTGACATTCACATCACACAAATATCAGGCAATGACCATCTCCCATGAGAGACAACCTAACTACTGCCCCCTTGATATTGGATGATATTACCAGCAACAAATCGACAACTATTAACAAACTTGGGCTTTTGATTCATCAGAAGCTCAGCTGGACTCACCTTGCAAACTCATTGCCTACTAGAGCTCGCCAGTTCACAAGGCTCAAGCCAGGATTGTGATGAAACATTTCGCATTTGCCCTTGATACTATTATCTACAATAACATTAAAGTAGTTGACATCTTCCAAGACAAAGTAACCCACTTTATTGGCCCCTCATTGACAGAGTTTCGCTCATTGCACCACCAATGTTCAGTAGCAGCAGTAAGTATCACTTACAAAATGTATTGCAAAAATCCACTAAAGTTACTTCGACAGCACCATGCAAACCCGTCAACACCTCCATCTGGAAGGACAAGTGGCATATGAACGGTTGTGTGTATTGCATATTAGTCATCTCAGCTTCAGAACATTTCTGCTAGAGTTCATCAGGTTTGTGTCCTAGGTCCCAACTGCTTCATCAATGACCTTGCCTTAGTCTTATGTTCAAAGTTGGGGACGTTAGTCGAAGAGTAGACAGTAATTAACAACTTTTTCAACTCCTGAATCACACCATGTTCAAATGCAACAAGATCTGCCAAAGGGCAAGTAACACGCATGCCACATTTATGCCTGGCTGCGACCATCTCCAATAAGAGACAATGTTGTTACCATTACATGGAGAAGGTTACAAGATACGCTCAGAGGGTGAAAATCTTGAAGCGAGTATTCACTCCCTAAAGCCGGTCCACAATGGAAAATACACAAATCGGGAATACGGTAGCTCAGTCCCCACTTGCCTTCGACTGGGCAGATGTAACAACAATCAGGAATTTCCAAATCATGCAGGGCAAAGCTGCCCCTACGTGATTGGCACTACATGCAATAAAGAGATCAGACCGTCATCCCACGTCCATGCAAATAATAAGGTGCAGCAGCAAGTGCTGGAATTGCAGAGGCATTACTGAGACAAGACAAAGTCAACTATCGTTGCAGTGAATCATCCTCATGAATGTGGATGCAGACCTCAGAACCCATGGATTAAGGAGGTCTCCTGCCAAATAGGTCTCCTGCCCATTATTGTTATTTCTGAAATCCGCTGTTTTGATTATTGTTTATTTTACCTCTTTGAAGTCAATGAAAGTGTGCAGCGTGAAATTGGCAGAAAATTAGAATGTGATCTCGTGTCCAGAAAGTGAATAGGAGTGACTGCTGTTTTTGATGTCGCTTAGCCATGGCCAGCTTCTATTTGCTATTTATATAAATGATCTGCATGTGAGTGATCAGGCATGACAAGTAAGCGTATGGATGATATAATCTTAGGAGCTTTCGTTGATGGCGAGGAATGTTATCAAAAATTACATCGGGATCTTGATAAGGTGAAGTGGTCTGAGGATTAGCAAGTGCAATTTAATACGGGTAATTGTGAAGTGTTGGACTTTGGAACGTCAAGCAAAGTTAAGACAGCTGTTAGACTATACATGATAAGATCCTGAGCAGTGATGTGAAATAGAGGGACTCAGGAGCACAGGAACTTTGCTCGTTGAAAGCAGCGTCATAGGTGAAAAATGCATTTAGCACACTGGCCTTTATCAGTTGAGGCATTGATTATAGGAGTTGGGACCTTATTGAACAGCTGTCTAAGTCTTGGGTGAAGCCACAGTTGTAGAACCGTATACAATTTTGACTACTCTGTTAGAGGAAAGACATAGTTAAGATGCAAAGAGCGCAAAGACGATTTACAGGGAATTTGTCAGGACAAGTAGGTCTGGAGGTGACTTTATTCTTTGAAACGTAAGAAAATGAAGGGTGCATGGAATCATGAGGGGCATTGATATGATGGATACATACCGACTTTCTTTTTCCGGAAGTGGAATTGAATACTAGGCAGCATAGGTTTAAGCTGAGAAGGGAAAATTTAAGAAGGACCCGTGGGGCAATCACACAGAGACTGTTGCGTATACAGAATAGATTGCCAGAAATGTGATTAAGACAGGTATAATAGCAACACATTAAAACATTTTGATAGGTGCAATGGCGAACTTTTTAGAGGGATTTGTATCAAATGTGAGAAATGTGAACTAGCTGAGTGGGCACCATGATCAGCATGGACCGGCATAATTTGTAGGGTCTGTTTCCATGCTGTATTACTTTATGATTCTATGAATGCACTGAGATCAGAAACCAATGTGAGAACTTGCAACTTATCTCCAAGCATAATACTGTTCGCCATCGTGTGGAACTGATTGCAGACAGCCTAAAGCCGCCTCGTGGCAATCTCCCTGCGACAGCGAGAGAGAACAAGCTCTTTCCCAAATCGAATGAAGCTTCTTGTTAAAAAAGAATTTTCTACGCATGAGTGGTGAAAATATCATTTTACAATCTGTTTGAAAGTGGGAAACCACTGCCACTCTTATGTCTTCTTGGTTTTCAGATGAAGCATACTCAGTGATGTCAAATTTATGCCAAGAAAATTGCAAAGATATGAGGAGAGAAATTGGCAGATGTGCAAAACATAATTATGTCAGAGTGTAATGCAGTACCTGTGCGATAAATGGTCTTTCAAGTAACTCGATGATTAACACTGCTGTCTCACAGCCCAAGGAGCGCAGGTTCGTTTCCAGCCATGGTTGATTGTTTGTGTGATTGTTCCTGTGCCTGTGTGGAGTTCTGCAGGTGCTCTGGTTTCCTCCCACTGTCCAAACATGTGCACATTAGCGGAATTGGCCCCGTTAAATTGCCCACAGTGTTCAGAGGATAAGTTAAGTAATCGGGTAGGGCAACTAACCTGTGTGGGAGACTCTTTAGAATGTCGGTATGGCCTGTTTCCATACTCTAGGGATACGACTTAATATTCGGTTTACAGGAAATACATTTTCCTTCAGTGTTCAAAATCCTGCCAATACCGATATTCAACAAATGAGGTATAAGATGTTATCAATAACATATGCAGCACAAATACGTTAAAAACAAAACACCATATAAAGTTGTCAGATAGAACATAGGACATAGAACATAGAACATAGAACATAGAACAATACAGCACAGAACAGGCCCTTCGGCCCACGATGTTGTGCCGAACTTCTAACCTAGATTAAGTACCCATCCATGTACCTATCCAAATGCCGCTTAAAGGTCGCCAATGATTCCGACTCTACCACTCCCACGGGCAGCGCATTCCATGCCCCCACCACTCTCTGGGTAAAGAACCCAACCCTGACATCTCCCCTATACCTTCCACCCTTCACCTTAAATTTATGTCCCCTTGTAACACTCTGTTGTACCCGGGGAAAAAGTTTCTGACTGTCTACTCTATCTATTCCTCTGATCATCTTATAAACCTCTATCAAGTCACCCCTCATCCTTCGCCGTTCCAACGAGAAAAGGCCGAGAACTCTCAACCTATCCTCGTACGACTTCCTCTCCATTCCAGGCAACATCCTGGTAAATCTTCTCTGCACCCTCTCCAAAGCTTCCACATCTTTCCTAAAGTGAGGCGACCAGAACTGCACACAGTACTCCAACTGTGGCCTAACCAAAGTCCTGTACAGCTGCAACATCACTTCACGACTCTTGAATTCAATCCCTCTGCTAATGAACGATGATACTCCATAGGCCTTCTTACAAACTCTATCCACCTGAGTGGCAACTTTCAAAGATCTATGTACATAGACCCCAAGATCCCTCTGTTCCTCCACCTCACGAAGAACCCTACCATTAACCCTGTATTCCGCATTCTTATTTGTTCTTCCAAAATGGACAACCTCACACTTGGCAGGGTTGAACTCCATCTGCCACTCCTCAGCCCAGCTCTGCATCATATCTAAGTCCCTCTGCAGCCGACAACAGCCCTCCTCACTGTCCACAACTCCACCTATCTTCGTATCATCTGCAAATTTACTGACCCACCCTTCGACTCCCTCATCTAAGTCATTAATAAAAATTACAAACAGCAGAGGACCCAGAATTGATCCTTGCGGAACTCCACTTGTAACTGGGCTCCAGGCTGAATATTTACCATCTACCACCACTCTCTGCCTTCGACCGGTTAGCCAGTTTTCTATCCAATTGGCCAAATTTCCCTCTATCCCATGCCTCCTGACTTTCCGCATAAGCCTACCATGGGGAACCTTATCAAATGCCTTACTAAAATCCATGTACACTACATCCACTGCTCTACCCTCATCCACATGCTTGGTCACCTCCTCGAAGAATTCAATAAGACTTGTAAGGCAAGACCTACCCTTCACAAATCCGTGCTGGCTGTCCCTAATCAAGCAGTGACTTTCCAGATACTCATAAATCCTATCCCTCAGTACCCTTTCCAAGACTTTGCCTACCACCGAAGTAAGACTAACAGGCCTGTAATTCCCGGGGTTATCCCTATTCCCTTTTTTGAACGGGGCACAACATTCGCTACTCTCCAGTCCCCTGGTACCACCCCCGTTGCCAGTGAAGACGAGAAGATCATTGCCAACGGTACTGCAATTTCCTCTCTTGCTTCCCACATAATCCTAGGATATATCCCGTCAGGCCCGGGGGACTTGTCTATCCTCAAGTTGTTCAAAATGTCCAACACATCTTCCTTCCTAATAGGTATCTCTTCTAGCTTACCAGTCCATTTCACACTCTCCTCTTCTACAATACGGTCCCTCTCGTTCGTAAATACTGAAGAGAAGTACTTGTTCAAGACCTCTCCTATCTCTTACGACTCAATACACAGTCTCCCACTACTGTCCTTGATCGGACCTACCCTCGTTCTCGTCATTCTCAGGTTTCTCACATACGCATAAAATGCCTTGGGGTTATCCTTGATCCTATCCGCCAACGATTTTTCATGCCCTCTCTTAGCTCTCCTAATCCCTTTCTTCAGGTCCCTTCTGGCTATCCTGTATCCCTCCACTGCTCTGTCTGAATCCTGTTTCCTCAACCTTATGTAAGCCTCCTTCTTCCTCTTTACCAGACATTCAACCTCTCTCGTCAACCAAGGTTCCCTCACACGACCATTTCTTTCCTGCCTGACCGGTACATACATATCAAGGACACGTCGTATCTGCTCTTTGAAAAAGTTCCACATTCCCACCACATCCTTCCCTGACAGCCTATGCTCCCAACGTATGCTCCTCAAATCCTGCCTTACAGCATCGTAATTTCCCTTCCCCCAATTATAAAGTCTACCTTGTTGTGCGCACCTATCTCTCTCCATAACCAAGGTGAAAGTCACAGAATTGTGGTCACCATCACCAAAATGTTCACCCACTAACAAGCCCACCACTGTAGATGTAGTGGTAAACCAACGATTGGTTTGAATTTAGTATATTATGAAGGTGGACAAATAAACTGGGAAACAGAAGGAGCTTAAAATACGAATGTAAACTACCGAAAATAGGAAAATAATCGTCAAACACACAAAAAAAAGAAGTGTAGTTTAGACTTAACTATTGTAAAACTTAACTGATCCGATACAGTATCTATTAGAAATGAACTGTTCTAATACTGATTGGGCACCATGTCAGCATGAAACAGTATTGGCTGAAAGGCATGTTTCCATGATGGAAAGAAAAAAAAGAAGTAAAATATACTTCTCTGGAATCGCACATCCTTGCCTCCTACAGCTGAAAAATAAACTAGAATGCCTGAACTGGGAGAACGAGACAGTCCCCTTCCATTGTTAAAAATTTTTAAAAATATCAACGGCCAAGACTCTGCTGCACCTCTGTCTTGAAAACCTATCTTCAAATAAATCCAAGCATAAAATGACTTTTTGAAGTGACAGAATGGTGACACCGCCACCCTTAAGAAATGAACCACCAATATGCAAAGATGGCTCCATTTCAAAGCCACTCTGTATTAGTGTGTTAGTACTCCAAAACGCATTGATGTTTCTCCTCCTCTAACCTAACTTTAAAGTTCACAGGTAAGCGAATCAGTGTTCTTGCTTTGGAGACGAAGTGTTGAGTAATGGCAGCGCAGGCAGTGGAATGTTCCTCCTGCCGGATGTTTGAGGTAGGGGTGACCACCGATACTCCTGCCGACTTCATCTGCAGGAAATGCAGTCAGATTCTGCTCCTCACAGAACGAGTTAGGGAACTGGAACTGGAGTTGGATGAACTGAGGATTATTCGAGAGGCTGAGAAGGTGATAGATAGAAGCTACAGGGACATAGATACACCAGAGAACAGAGGTAGCTGGGTAACAGTTAGAGGTGGGAAGGGGAGGAAGCAGGCAATGCAGGGATCTCCTATAGTCATTCCCCTAAACAATAGGTATACCGCTTTGGATACTGGTGGGGGGGGACAGCCTAGCAGGGGTAAGCTGCAGTGACCGGGTCTGTGGCGTGAGGTCTGGCTCTGAGATTCAGAAGGGAAAGGGGGAGAGGAGGAGAGCGTTAGTTGTAGGAGACTCTCTAGTTAGAGGGACGGACAGGCGATTCTGTGGGCATGGGCGAGACTCTCGGAGGGTTTGTTGCCTCTCGGGTGCCAGGGTCCGAGACGTCTCGGACCGTGTCTTCAGAATCCTTAAGGGGGAGGGTGTGCAGCCAGAAGTCGTGGTGCACGTTGGCACCAACGATATAGGTAGGAAGAGAGGTGGGGAGGTCATTCAAGAGCTCAGGGAGTTAGGCTGGAAGCTGAAAGCTAGGACAGACAGAGTCGTCATCTCTGGGTTGTTGCCGATGCCACGTGACAGTGAGGCAAGGAATAGGGAGAGAGTGCAGTTGAACACGTGGCTGCAAGGATGGTGTAGAAGGGAGGGCTTCAGGTATTTGGACAATTGGACTGCATTCTGGGGAAGGTGGGACCTGTACAAGCAGGACGGGTTGCACCTGAACCAGAAGGGCAACAATATCCTGGGGGGTAGGTTTGCTAGCTATCTTCGGGGGGGTTTAAATTAATTTGGCAGGGGGATGGGATCCGGACTCGTAGTCCAGCAAGTAGGCTAGCTGTTTATCAGGATGTCCAAGTGTGTGGAGAGGCTGTGAAGAAGGTAGCACAGACAGGGAATACTTACGGACACAGAGATGGGTTCAAGTGCGTATACTTCAACGCAAGGAGTATCAGAAATAAGGTCGGTCAACGTAAGGCGTGGATAGGTACCTGGGACCACGATGTTGTGGCCATCACGGAAACGTGGATAGAAGAGGGACAGGAATGGTTGTTGGGAGGTTCCTGGTTACAGATGTTTCAGTAGGATTAGGGAGGGTGGTAAAAAAGGAGGGGGTGGCGTTGCTAATTAGAAATGGTATAAGAGCTGCAGAAAGGCAGTTCGAGGGGGATCTGCCTTTAGTATGGGCTGAAGTCAGAAATAGGAAAGGTGCAGTCACCATGTTAGGTGTTTACTATAGGCCCCCCAATAGCAGCAGAGATGTGGAGAAACAGATTGGGAAACAGATTTTGGAAAGGTGCAGAAGCCACAAGGTAGTAGTCATGGGCGATTTCAACTTCCCAAATATTGATTGGAAGCTCTTTAGATCTAGTCGATTGGATGGGGCGGTGTTTGTGCAGTGTGTCCAGGAAGCTTTTCTAACACAGTATGTAGTGTGTCCGACCAGAGGGGAGGCCATTTTGGATTTGGTACTCGGTAATGAACCGGGACAAGTGATGGGCTTGTTAGTGGGTGAAAATTTTGGTGATGGTGACCACAATTCTGTGACTTTCACCTTGGTTATGGAGAGAGATAGGTGCGTGCAGCAGGGTAGATTTTACAATTGGGGGAAGGGGAATTACGATGCTGTAAGACAGGATCTGAGGAGCATAAGTTGGGAGCATAGGCTGTCAGGGAAGGATGTCGTGGAAATGTGGAACTTTTTCAAGGAACAGATACGACGTGTCCTTGATATGTATGTACCGGTCAGGCAGGAAAGAAATGGTCGTGTGAGGGAACCTTGGTTGACGAGGGAGGTTGAATGTCTTGTAAAGAGGAAGAAGGAGGCTTACATAAGGTTGAGGAAACAGGGTTCAGGCAGAACAGTGGAGGGATACAGGATAGCCAGAAGGGACCTGAAGAAAGGGATTAGGAGAGCCAAGAGAGGGCATGAAAAATCTCTGGCGGATAGGATCAAGGATAACCCAAAGGTATTTTATGTGTATGTGAGAAACTTGAGAATGACGAGAACGAGGGTAGGTCCAATCAAGGACAGTAGTGGGAGACTGTGTATTGAGTCGTAAGAGATAGGAGAGGTCTTGAATGAGTACTTTTCTTCAGTATTTACGAAAGAGAGGAACCGTATTGTTGAAGAGGAGAGTGTGAAACGGACTGGTAAGCTAGAGGAGATACATGTTCGGAAGGAAGATGTGTTGGACATTTTGAACAACTTGAGGATAGACAAGTCCCCCGGGCCTGATGGGATATATCCTAGGATTATGTGGGAAGCAAGAGAGGAAATTGCAGTACCGTTGGCAATGATCTTTTCATCTTCACTGTCAACGGGGGTGGTACCAGGGGACTGGAGAGTGGCGAATGTTGTGCCCCTGTTCAAAAAAGGGAATAGGGATAACCCCGGGAATTACAGATCCCGTGTCTTACTTCGGTGGAAGGTAAAGTAATGGAAAGGGTACTGAGGGATAGGATTTATGAGTATCTGGAAAGGCACTGCTTGATTAGGGACAGCCAGCACGGATTTGTGAAGGGTAGGTTTTGCCTTACAAGTCTGATTGAATTCTTTGAGGAGGTGACCAAGCATGTGGATGAGGGTAGAGCAGTGGATGTAGTATACTTGGATTTTAGTATGGCATTTGATAAGGTTCCCCATGGTAGGCTTTTGCGGAAAGTCAGGAGGCATGGGATAGTGGGAAATTTGGCCAATTGGATAGAAAACTGCCTAACCGGTCGAAGTCAGAGAATGGTGGTAGATGGTAAATATTCAGCCTGGAGCCCAGTTACAAGTGGAGTTCCGCAAGGATCAGTTCGGGGTCCTCTGCTGTGCATAATGTTTATTAATGACTTGAATGAGGGAGTCGAAGGGTGGGTCAGTAAATTTGCAGATGATACGAAGATTGGTGGAGTTGTGGATAGTGAGGAGGGCTCTTGTCGTCTGCAAAGGGACTTGGATATGATGCAGAGCTGGGCTGAGGAGTGGCAGATGGAGTTCAACCCTGCCAAGTGTGAGGTTGTCCATTTTGGAAAGACAAATAATAATGCAGAATACAGGGTTAACAGTAGGGTTCTTAGTGAGGTGGAGGAACAGAGGGATCTTGGGGTCTATGTTCATAGGTCTTTGAAAGTTGCCACTCAGGTGGATAGAGCTTGTAAGAAGGCCTATGTGTATTAGCGTTCATTAGCAGAGGGATTGAATTCAAGAGTCGTGAAGTGATGTTGCAACTGTACAGGACTTTGGTTAGGCCACATTTGGAGTTCTGGTCGCCTCACTTTAGGAAAGATGTGGAAGCTTTGGAGAGGGTGCAGAGAAGATTTACCAGGATGTTGCCTGGAATGGAGAACAGGTTGTACGAGGATAGGTTGAGAGTACTAGGCCTTTTCTCATTGGAACGGCGAAGGATGAGGGGTGACTTGATACAGGTTTATAAGATGATCAGAGGAATAGATAGAGTAGACAGTCAGAAACTTTTTCCCCGGGTGCAACAGAGTGTTACAAGGGGACATAAATTTAAGGTGAAGGGTGGAAGGTATAGGGGAGATGTCAGGGGTGGGTTCTTTACACAGAGAGTGGTGGGGGCATGAAATGCGCTGCCTGTGGGAGTGGCAGAGTCAGAATCTTTGGTGACCTTTAAGCGGCAATTGGATAGGTACATGGATGGGTGTTTAAGCCAGGACAAATGTTCGGCACAACATGGTGGGCCGAAGGGCCTGTTCTGTGCTGTATTGTTCTATGTTCTATGTTACATTGTCTCCAAGCATGCAAATGTTCACGATCGCATTACATTTCAGTGCATTTACTCCTGCCACCAAACACCTCCAACTTTCACGACAACGCATCTGCAGTACCATTTTCGTGTCCTGCAACGTGTGTAGTATTTTAAACTGAATGCCGGCAGTATTAAGCTCTAATTAAACAGACTGGAATTTTGCCCTTAAATTTCTCCAAAAGCTTTAATGGGCTATGATCAGTATATAGAATTGTCTTGGATGCATTTTTTGCAATATAAATTATGAAATATTGTAAAGCCAACACCAAGCTCAAGGTTTCCTTCTCAATTGTGGAATATATCGGTTGACAAATGTTTAATTTCTTTGCGAAATTAATAATCACTCTTTCTACCTTCTTGTGTCTTCTTATAAGAGTACAGCACTGATAACCACATCACCCGCATCAATAGCCACCTTAAATGGCTTTGCATAATTAGGAGTACCCAACACTGGGGAGGTTGCTAACACAGCTTTGCGGCTGTGACATGATTTCTGACAGTTTGCTCACCTCTTAAATTTCCTGCACTTCTTCAAGAAAACAGTTAATAGACCAACCACCGTGCTAAAGGTCAGTACAATTTTCTGTTAAAACCCATTCAATTCCCCCCAAAAACGTAGTCCTGAACACTTTATTGATATTATGGGGAACTCCATAATAATCTTTGTTTTCACGTTCCGTGGGGCCATCTATCCATGCCCGATACCATGGCCTAGGAATGTGACTGAGCCTTCGACGAATTCACTCTTAGCGAGCTTGATCACCACGCTCACCTCCTGAAGCCGATTGATTAATTCCATAAATGCTGCAAATGTTCTTTCCATGTGAGTCGAAGAATTACCAGTTCGGTAATATGTATATTATGCAGTGGGGTAATCCAGCAATGATTTCATTGGTTCATCTTCAAACTGATCCTGGTGCATTATTAATACCAAATGGCTAAACTTTAAATTGAAAACAGTCCATTCTGTGTTCCAAACGCCGAAGTTGTCTCTGTTATTTTCGATAGAAGTCCCTACTTGTACCCTCTGAGTATGTCAAACGTAGAAATGCAAGTTGTTTGTACCACCTTTTCAATTCAGTCTTCCAAACCTACAATCAGATGAGTCATACCTTGTAACCGCATTGACTATGTGATAGTCAATAAGTACCATTGGATGCCAATGGTTTCAGCACCATTACAACAGGTGAGTTCCATTCGCTCCAAATCACTTCAAGTGTGTTGTCTTGGAGCATGCATTCAATCTTTTTTTGAACCTAGGCCAACTTTAGAGGTTTCAGACTATAAGGAAATTCTAACAGCATTTCCCATGACTTGGAGGTGCTGGTGTTGGACTGGGATGGAAAAAGTTAAAAATCATAAACACCAGCTTGTCGTCCAGCAGTGTTATTTGGAAGCACTAATTTTCAGACCGACGCTCCTTCATCACGTGGTTGTCAATTCCTATAGCATTTCCGATACAGATATTTTGCATAATTCAAACAACATTTCTTATTTGGACTTTATGCATCCCAGCTCATTCCTACCTAAGTAGGAATTCCTACCCAATTGATCGTGGCAACTCTTCCACGTCATTTTGATCTTTCTCTGCAAGATAACTCAATAATCTATCCCAATTATTGACAATTTCCTCATTGTCCAATTTAGTTTGATGAGTGTCCAATTTGGAATCCTCTGAACATGAGTCTTCACTCCGTGTTTTAATCAGTAATCTTCCGTTTTGCTTACCTTCCCAATCAAAATACCATATGAGCATATTCACACGACACACTCTGTGAGATTTCTTTCTTTCTGGAGCCCTTATCAAATAGGTCATCTCATCCAATCATTTTTCGATTTGGCAAAGTCCACCGAACCATGCATTTTAAGCTTTACCAATCACTGGAAGATTCTGGATGATATACAGTGGATTTGATTTTTTTTAATTCCTGAGTTATCCATAACTTCCCTGAATAATATGCTGTCAAATTTGAAACTTGATGTGATTATATCTCTATTTGTCGTCCGTATCGAGTGAGAGATTTGAGCAACTCCTCGATAATTATTTTAGTTGTGATACCGCATAATGGAATCGCTTCAGGAAATCTCATGGACACATGCATTATTGTTAACAAATACTGAATTCATTTCTTTTAGTTTTAGGTCGGGGTCCTAAGGAATCAATTAAGGTCCTTGTAAAATGTTCCCCTCTGCATGAATGGATTTTATTTTCTGATTTGAATACTGCCTGAGGTTTTCCAATTACCTGATATGTGAAACATATCTGGAAAGCTTCACTGATGCAATCCTGGCAAGTAAAAACGTTTTTGTATTTTGTCTTAAGTTTTTCATACCCCTAAGGAAAACTGGTTAATCATGTGATGTCTACAATGCGTTATTTCTATACCACACTGACAAAACAACTTGAACTTCTGTCCATTTCTCATCCACCTGAATATGTGATGGTCTCTATTTCCTCATGAAGACATAATATTGAAGACAGTCACGTTTAATATTACACTGAGATTCTTATTGTCTGTACGCTTTTCAAAACAATTGCTTCATTTCACCGTCTTCCTGTTGTAAATTAGACTTCTCTACAGTAACAACATCCACTTTGTCCTCCACTTGTTCTTATTTTATTTATCCATTCTATCAAAACATGGTCTCTAGTAATACTCCTTCCACTTCCTTGTCTGTGTTCTTTGATTTTTCTTACTGTTTCAGCTGGTGGCCTTGTGCTATTGTTATCATGCAGTCAGGAAAAAAGAATCCCAGGCTACACTTCCAGTAATGCCTGAATTGTCTGATTGTCTACTGTCTTTTCAACAGTAGGCAGCACTCCTTCGTGTCATCCTGCTACGTCGTTACACAGGACAAATTGTATTCCTGGAGCCGAGAATGTTCACGAGAATGGTCTCAGGAATGAACAGCTTAACATCCCAAACACGTTTGAGAACTCTGAGTCTCTACTTGATCGAATTTAAAAGGATGGTGAGGGGTTGTGAAATAATTTAAACACACAGAAAGCTGAATACCCTGGACAGAGTAGATATTGTTAAGGTATTTCCATTGGTATTAGAGACTAGGACCAGAGGGCATAGCATTGGAGTACAGGGCGGACCTTTTCGAACAGAGATAAGGAAAAACTTCTTCAACTAGCTAGTCTCGAATCCTTGGAATTCATTGCCACAGACGTCTGTGGCGGCCAGGTCATTAAATATATTTAAGAGAACTATGGGGTCTTGAGTATCAAGGGGATCAAGTGTTACGACGAGAAAGCGGGAGACAGGGGTTTAGAAACTTACCGCCATAATTGAATTGCAGAGCAGACTCCATAGGCTGGATCGCCTAATTTCTGGTCCTATCTCTTATCGTCTTATTGTCTTATGAAAGTTTCTCCATTACTCCTACCACCACTTCTCCAATATTCACTGGATTCTCCAAACTCACTCTACATAATTAAGCAGCTCTCGTCCCGCCATGGATTCTATGTACTATCTGGAAATAATACTTCTGAGTTACATATCTCGTCATCTCGCAACATCAAAGATTGACGTAAGTTCTTTAACAGGCCTTCTGCTCCTGGCCTTTGCAAGCAAACCTTACCTTCTCAACTAATTAGTTTAAGAAGTTCTGGCACTTCCTTCTCAACCAACCTCCGATCAGATTGTATGTTCCGGTGCAGCCTTTTTGCCTCCACTGTGCTATCCTTTACACTTAAACAAAATTCACTGGCTTATCCTGTTTTCCTACTTACGTCATCCCTGTGATTTTTAAAAAGTACTAACGATATGACTTCATGTGGCCTATTTTAACACAGTGAAAACACCTAAGCATTCTGGCTTCTATTTCTCTTTCATGGATTTCCTTTATACCCTTTGGTAAGCTTTGTGAATTGTTTCTGATGTGATCTAATTTTCACTTACCACGTCAGGAAGTCTCTTTTCGCCAAGTTCTATATCTCATGGTTGGAAATTCATATCGGAAGCTATGCTTTGATTTATGAACCAACTCATAATTATCAGTCATTTCAGCTGCTATTCTTACCTTTTTAACTTCGAAATGAGTTCTTACTATCTCAGGAAGTGAATTTTCGAACTCCTCGAAGGGGATGATATGTTTGCACTATTGTAATTTCCTTCTTACTTTCTAAAGCCTTCCAATACATCCTCGACAGTGATATGTACCGTCCCCATTATATCAGGTCCCGGAGACTTCTCCACCTTTACCAAGGTACCGTATTGAACTCGATGCTAATATAACAAATCAGCATTTACATAAAACGTTTGGCTAATAGACCGGCATGCAGAATGTTTGCGAAAGTCACAGTAAAAGTGCAGAGAAGGATGAACTCATATGTATGAATGGTCCGTCAATAAGTTTAATAACAGTGGGGAAGAAGCTGTTCTGAAAACATTTGGTTGGGTGCTTTCAAACTGTTATAACTTTTGGCATCTTTCACAGAAACAAAACACTTATCCTTCTGAGTTTATGATTTTAAACTTCTTTTTGTTTGTTTCTAATAACCTCTCCTGTCTGTCAAAAGCTCCAGTCATTTTATTTTTACATAACGGCACTAAATAAAAGCGACACACCTCTAAATTAAGTCTCAATCCAAATAAAAGACACATTGGCGATGGTGAGAACAATGTCATTTTTATGTACATTGGGATTCTAAGATTGAGAACCTCTAAGTGATTGTTGAATACAACAGACATCGTAAAATTTAAATGTTCAGAAGATGATTAGTTATCAAAAGTGCAATATGACATTTATTAGCTATGTTAGAAACATTTCGTCTAGTCTACAGTAATTAATGGGAAAGCTTAAAATGCATGTTCTCAATGAGCTTTTGTTTGATATGTATTTCGTTGCCTGTACTTATTGTAAATGACAGGCTGATTAACAACAAGATATTAGTGACTAGAAGGTCATTAACTGTATCCACACAAATATTAATTATATTAATCAGGTATTTACGATTTCAATATCTGCAGTAATTTGAATTATGCCAACTTACGTATCAAAAATAATGTTGAAGTTGATCATGTTTTCCAGTTGATTCTGAATGTGATGTGCACTTCATTTGACAGAATAGGACTTCATCGATTAGGAAGTTTTGAGGAAAGCAATAACAATGTGACAGAGGAGAATAGTAAAGATATATTCATCAAAATATCACAGTTCCTTACATCTCAAAGAAGAAGGCTGTTTAACGTTGGACGCGTCTCTACAACATAAATTTATCGATGCAAGGCTTGTTTTGATAAAAAGAGTCATGTTAATTAGATCTAATTTTCTTCAATTAATCTCAGAATAAATCTCCAAGTTGGTTGTAACAGATTTTTCAGCTCTTCTCTGAACTTGCTCTGCGTCACTTTATAAATACATGTGCTTAGAAAAGAAAAAAAACTCAGAAAATCTGCAGTTTCAGTGGCAATATATCTGCAAGATCGTCTTTGTAATAAGTGGCACTTGTCGTTCTGGTAATCGTAAAACTCAGGACTAAAGTTAACCAACACAATATAAAACGGTTGGAGATGGAGAATAATAAAATTATGGACTTCCTTTAGCTGTATTTCTATGATTTTCATTCCTGTAACCTTTAGGTTCTGTTTGAGTACAATTTGCCACAATGATACGCTGGGCAGTTAAAGAATTAAAGAAGATAATATTCGTGAAAGGAAGAGAAACAACCTGAGCACGATGGAACCAGATATAAATTATACCTGCAAACGAAGATACAAAATCATCACTTGATTAGCAACCCCAGTGCACATTGCTGATTATTTGATGAGTTTCATATGCAAACAATACAGGGATATTTTTCAACACAGTAACAATCAAGATGCTTGTTACAACAGCAGTTACAATTCTTTGCGTAGAAAATTTTGTTTTACATTTCTGGCTGCAGATGACCAGAAATCGATGAAATGTGAAGAAGACGATACTCCAAACAGACAGATCAAGAGCAACAACGATTGTGCATATAATGACAGTACAAAGAGGGGTGTAGGACGGGAATATATGTGGAAATTGATAACTCAAACTTTAATACAATATCACGAGTTGCTAAGGACAAGAAGATCTTCTATTCCTGTAGTAACAATATAAACAGTGATGCACCTGGAAAGACCACAGTTTCTTCACAAAGAATTGAAATTAGCATACAGTTTGCTGTATGACAAACAGAACAGTGGATAAGAAAATGAATTAAAATTCCTATGTCTAATTGAAATATAAATGAAGATATTAGTTTATAACATATAACATGCAATTTGATTTGCAACTTGGTATAACTACCCATAAAGTTTGTAGATCTGCTCACTCTTCATTGGATCAGAAGGCAGTCTGCATATCCTCATTCATTTTTGCGTTAAACTTTGAGTTATGTAAATATCAAATCAGAGAGATCTACAGTTGTAAGAAAATCTCGAAGCCTTGAAGCAATATTATATGGTGAGGTTCTTCAATACATACATATTATGGAGCCCTGACTGACATCCTGCAAACCGTTTACATGATAAGAAATGTCGTTTGAAGATGAAAGCTGTGCAGATTGATTAAGGAGAAACATATCACAGCACTCAGCCGGAAGGGCAACAGCTTTTGAGAAATGCTTAGTAAATCTCCTTCACCAGTATAATATTGGGATTGTCTTGTTTTTATGAGCGTGTATGAGTTCGGTAAATTCTGGAAGACCCTGACAAGTGCTATTAAAGTTAGTAAAAATCGTCCATATTTATACAGGTATGAATCTCCAAGGAGAAAAATCTTGTTTTTTAGGAGTGACAACTCAGAAGTGCACTAATGGCAGTTGTTTAACTTCCCTGGCACCTACAATAATTAAATGCAATATGTTGCAAGTAACAAGCGAAGACCAGAGCACTAGGAGAGAGCTTTATTGTATGTGGCATGGTGGCTCAGTAGTTAGCACTGCTGCCTCACAGCACCAGAGACCGAGGTTCGTTTTCCAGCTGAGGGTGATTATATGCATTGAGTTTTCACATTCTTCCCGTCTCTCCGTGGGTTTCCGATACGTGGTCAGGTTTCCTCCCACAGTCCAAACGGCTGAATGTCAGGTGAATTGGCCATATTTGGACTGTTGGACGAAAACTGGCCACGCTAAATTACCAGAGTGTTAGGTACATTCGTCAGAGTGGGTTGATCTTCGGAAGGTCAGTATGGACTTGGTGGGCTGAATGGCCTGATTCCACACTGTAGGGAATCTAATTTATACCCCTGGTGTTGGGAGTTCTTCTCAGACAGAATCAACGCGACTGCCTGCAAATGTCTTACAGTTCAGAAAACATGAAAATCCACTAAGTGCTGGCTCAAAACTTTATGTTTTTGTTAATCAAATCGAGCTTGTTAAAAAATAATTTTCAGATAATTCAGTTTGCCTTTTTTCATTAGAATCACACCTACTTCCCAACTTGAATTTAATCAATTACACTTTTAGCATATTTTGAATTTTTTGCTCTAAGGCTTACCTGTCACTCTTGTGACACTGATCCTTTCTGTCCATAAACGTCACTGCTGTTCTTTAATTTGACAAAATATCCAGCATGATTGGAACTCCATGAACAATTTTATAATAAAATATTCGGTTTATTGTAAAAATCACCACAGTAATAAGAACTTGTTGATAAATCTGCCTTCAAATTCTGCAGTTGCAAGTCAACTGCATTGTTTTATTGGGAGAATGAGAGACTTAGAAGAAAGTGAGGACTGCAAATGGTGGAGATCAGAATCGAAAGTGTGGAGGTGTAAAAGCACAGCAGGTCAGACAGCATCCGAGGACCAGGAGAATCGACGTTGGGAGACTTGCAGTGTTCGATCTGACTGATGCATACCTCAATATTAGTTAAGGTTCTGCAGTCTGACATGTTTTCACAATTATATAGAAATATGGAAACGTGGAAGCAGGCCATTCGTCTATTCGAGCCTGCTCTGCTATTCATCACGATCATGACTGATCATCCGACACATAGCCTAATCCTAGGCAAAAGTGAGGACTGCAGATGCTGGAAAGCAGAGTTTAGATTAGAGTGGTGCTGGAAAAGCACAGCGGGTCAGGCAGCATCTGAGGAGCAGGAAAATCGACGTTTCGGGCAAAATCCCTTCATCAGGAATGGAAGCAGAGAGTCTCCAGGGTGGAGAGGTAAGTCGGTGGGTGGGGGGGGGGGGGAAGGGTGGGGGATGTGGGGCTGGCGAGAAGGTAGCACAGTGTACAATGGGTGAATGGGGGTGGGGATGGAGGTGATAGGTCAGTGAAGAGAGTGGAGTGGATAGGTGGAAAGGGAGATTGGCAGGTAGGACAGGTCTGCTTTCTCCTGATAATCATTGATCCCATTTGCCCTAAGTGCTATATCTCGCTGTGTCTTGAACAAATTCAACATTTTGAGATAAAGTACATGCTACAGTGCTGAATTCCACAGGCTTATCATCACTCTCAGAGTGAAGACATTTTTCCTCCTCTCCATTCCAAATGGTCCACCACGAATCCTGAGACTGTGACCCATCGTTTTGGATATACCCACCATCATGAATATCCTCCCTGCAACTACCAGGTCGAGTCCTGTTAGTGTCTGTGAGATGCCCCCTTCATTCGTCTGATGTCTAATGAAAACAATACCAACCAAGTCAATTTCTCCTTGCACGGCCATCCCCGAATCAGCCTGGTAAACCTTCTCTGCAATCCCTTGAGAGCAGGAGCATCCTTCCTCAGAAAAGGAGACCAAACCGGCACACAGTATTCAAGGTGTACCCTCAACAAGGCCCGGTATAACAGTAGTAACATACCTCCTTTACCTGAAACCTCTTGCAATGCACGCCAACATAGCAATTGCCTTTTTTCCCGCCCTGCTGCACCTGCATGCTTACCTTTAGCGACTGTGCAAAAGGACCAGAGCTGCAGCTTATACTCCAGATGAGCTTTTCGAAATATCCTGTACACGCACAACCTTCCTGATCATTCAGTCAATTCCCATCCCAAGGCAGCATTTCTGTTGGCTTTGCTGAGTATTTGTTGAAGCTGCGGTGATTAAAGCACTGGACACAGACACAAAACTATCTTCATCTCAGATCTCTCAGCATGCATATTATCGTATTCTTCTTAAGTTTTCTTCCAAAATGAATAACTTCACGCATTCCTACACTGTCCTCCAATTGCCAGAACTTTGCTCGCTTATTGTATCCCATTGAATGCTCCTTAAATCTTTCTAGAAATCGACTCTCTTTCGTATCTTCAGCAAATTTGACAACGATAGCTTCCACCTCTTTCGCCAAATTATTTCAATAAATTGTTAAGTTGAGGTCACAACACCAAGTTCTGTGACACACCACAACAGGCATCCTGCCAGCCTGAAAAAGATAATTGTATTTCGATACTCGAAGTCCCGTGATACAGCTAGTTTCTTATTCATGCAACATGTTTGTTCCCAACACCTCGAATTTTATTTTTCACAATAATGTTTGGCATTACACCTTTGAGGAAATCTGCAGTTCCACACTATGTACAGCATATATCTTCAAAGAACTCGAATTAATGCTTAAACGTGGGTTCATCGAGGAACTCATTGGAGCAGAGCAAGAAGGATGACCAAAATTGTACTTTGGAGCAGTGTGCCATTCAAAAGGTGGGAAAGGTTACTTTGTCATGATGGTGTTGTTCTAGCATATGATGTAAGTTATATTTCATCATTATGATTGGACCGAGTTGTTGCTTGAAAAATCTCAATCTTGTAATCATCTCCTAGAAATTAGTGAGTGGCAGTGTGCAGGCCGACATGGCGGACATTGTCATTGTCATTTCCTGTGTCTGAGTCAATCCTGGAGGCCTGGCAGTTCTCTTCCTTTATTGAAATTTCTAGACATATGGATCTTAGCCAGTTTATTGCCATGTCGACCAGATTGCTGTGGATTTGGATTTGTTCGAAAATGCTGGAGGAAACCTGATATTTTTATAACATTCATGTTGACTAGATAAATGTTCTGAGCTGCATTTTCATTCCTGAGTATTACTGAATTCAGATTTCTGTAAAGTCCAGAACATCATCTAAGTCTCTGGATTATTTGTACAGTAAATATGTCACTTCGCCGTCACCTTCCCTGAAGCGAGAAACTTTATAGAAATAGGATAGACCGACGTTGCTTATCCAAATACCGAGTATGAGTTTTTAATAGCATTGTTAAGGAAAAAGAAACTGTAATCGATAAAAATATGGTTCTGTCTTCACGACAGATGTCAGAAAGCCTTAATGTAACAGCCAAAATTTAGCGGTGGGAGGCCAAAACCGGGAACTTGATTGAAATTGAATGAACTGACAAGTTTTAAGCTACATTTAGGTTCAATCTGGCGTCATCAACCATTTTGCCAGTAAGTTAGAAGGCACATTATTATTAATTTTCAAAAATCACGAGGTTCAGTTTGTGGCAGAACCCTTCAAAATCTAACATTAATTGGAAAGCGTCAGCATCATTTAACAAATGGTGATGAATGATGCTGCCCAGCACTGAAATTAAGAAATGAGTGACTTGAAATCAATGAATTGTGCGAATTAAAAGCACATTTGAAGTAAGTCAAATGAGCAAAACGTTGAAGACTATACCTGATGAGATATGAAATGGCATGATAATCGTTTATGGAAAGACAAAGTAAACAAGATGAGCTGTATGATCGAGACGGAGCCTCCAGGATTTCATAGATATATAAATGATTATGATCAGATGGAAAGATGCAAAGCCAAACCATTCAAACACAGAACAACAAGACGTAATGTCCAACAGAATGAGGTGTAAAATGGCCAACTTGTCGTAGGGCACTAAAACCGACGGTCATAACGAAAGAAAAATCAGACACCTGCAGATGTCGGATATCAGAAACAAAATAATAAACACATTGCTGGAAAATGCTCAGTCGATCAGGCATAATATCTGCAGAGAAACTAGAATTAGCATTTGAGGCTGAGTGACTCTTCCTTTGACTCTATTTCAGAACAAAGTTTGTTTATATCCTTGCAGACGATTATAAGTCTTTCCTCAGCACTGGAGGACAATTAAGTAGCAGCAATCGATTCATTGTTGTTGGGCAACATCAGATGCAGTCTAATTTTGACATGGCAACACGATTAGGTTTTCCGCAATGATAAATGCTAAATTAATCAGAAAAGTAGTGTTTGTGGCTGCAGGTGGAGGATTTTGAAATGGACTGAACTGGGGGCACGAAAGCCCGTTGAAACTGAGAATGAACAAATGGAGTTGGGAGAATGTTGGTGGGTAATTCATCATTGGCGAGATTAGAGATAGATGTAGATATACGAATACTCGAGGCGTTAACATAGCAGTTCAAAATCTTTTTAGTAATCGACTTTATGGAAGAAATAATGTGATTCTTAATATTTTTATTAATGTGAATTTAGGCGATAAGACAAGTAACACTGTAAGGTCTACACTAGAATGCCTGGATCATGTCAAATATTGACATCGAATTATGGACTGTCTTGAACTTTGCCAGTTGATCTATCGGGGATTTGCAAATTACAGAACGTTTTACGTTCATTTTCTGAAGAAAGGGGCAAGTTAAATCTACCAAAATCACTGATGACTGTTCTCTCATTGCAAACTGGAGACTGGTGGTGGGTTAACATGAGTGCCACCGCGTCTCAGTTGAGGGTATCTTTTGAACAAAAGAGACTAGCATGTAAACTACAAGGAGTAGATGTATTGTAACTTGACTGCTGACTCCAGTTTGCATTGCAAATCAGCCATACAGCCAACTGAGTTAAACCAATCAGTAAAGTTCATTTCTCAGTCTGTGCACTTAAATGCCCCCTAGATCAAGAACGGCTTTCAGAAAGACTGATAGCTCAGAGAAGATTTGCCCAACCTGACAGCATTGCAGCATTTCACAAACCATGTGTGACACACGTTGACACCAAGGAATTCTATGTTATTACACACAAGGTCGGAAAATGATGCAATATCCTTTTAAAGTGATACAGCGCATGTTTCCACCACACTTGTCAAAATATTTGAATCTATTTTTCCAAGATAATTGGAATTGATGATATATTTGCATATGTTTGTCAATGCACAGGTGAAATGACGCCTTGCACCTGACAGTCATTGACATAAAAAGTTCTGTTTTACTGGACATGATATGAACTTGAAGATAGTGAGGACGCAGCTGCTGGTGAACAGAGACGAGAATGTGGTGCTGTAATAGCAGAGCAGGGTAAGCAGCATCCGACGAGGTGGAGAATTGACGTTTCAGGCAAACATCCTGATGAAGAGCTTAAGCCCGGCACTTGAATTCTCCGGCTCATCAGATGATAGGAACCTGGGTGCCCTTGTGCAAGAATCACATAAGATTTGTCTGGAGGTGCAACGGGAAATTAATAAGGCAAAATGAATTTGGTCCTTTATGCTGAAGGATTGAGCAGGGAGGTGATGTTGCAGTTGTATCGGGTACTGATGGGGCCAGGCCTTCACGTAGTTGTGGTTTACTTACTTGCGAAAGGATATACTGACACTATAAGGGGAGCAGAGGAAGTACACGAGGTTGATTTCGGAGTCCAGGCACTCCCCACCGACGTTTGGGACGTCACCCACGCCCTCTACTGCTTCCAAGTCTTATGTTTCCCCGGCCACTAATGCCTCATCATTACTACGGACGTTCAGTCCCTGTAAACATCGAATCCACCATATCGAAGGCCTACTAGCCTTCCCTTTCTTCCTATGACGCCGACCAAAATGCATCCTTTCACTGACACTCTCATTCGATTGGATGAACTGGTCCTCACTCTCAACAGTCACTTCTTCGGATTTTCCCACTTGCTCTACAACAAAGGGGTTGCCAGGGTCACCAGCATGGACCCACGTTATGGCTGCCACATCGTCGGTCCGTGAAACAGTCCATGTTCTGCAGCTACACCATTCCCCACCTTTTCCTCTGTGATATTGATGACTGTACCGGCGCAATCTCATGTTCAGTCGAGGAGATTGAACAGTTCATCAACTTCAGTAACATTTTTGACCCCGAACTCAAGTTCATCTGGGGCATCTCAGACACCTCCCTCTTCTTCCTGGACATCTCTATCTCCATTTCCAGCAGCCGACTCAAAACGGACATCTACTACAAACCCACCGATTCCCACAGCTACCTGGACGACAGCTACTCCAACCCTGCCTCTTGCATACCTCTATCCTTTTTCCCCTTTTCGTCCTCATCTGCCTGAACTGTTCTCAGGAGGACCAATTCCACCATAGAACATCCTGGATGGATTCCTTCTCAAAGATCACAATTCCCCCTCACACGTTTTCGACGTTGTCCTCCTGTGCATCTCTTCCATTTCCCGCAACTCCACATTTGAAGCCCACCCCTCTGAACACAACAACGACAGTACTCTCCGGTCCTGACCTACTACCACATCAGCCTCTAGCTACAATACATCATCCACTGCCATTTTGCCACCTACAAACAGACCCCACCACCAAGATACATTTCCCTCCACAACCCTATCTATGTTCCAGAGAGACCATTTTATTTGTGACTGCCTTGTTCAGTCCACGACCCGTAACAGCCCATTCTCCCCTCTGTCACCTTCCACTGCGACCTCAAGAAATGCAAAAACTTCGCCCACACGTCACCTCTTGCCTCCCTCCAAGGTCCCAAAAGATCCTTCCACATCCAATAGAGAATTTCCTGTAATTCCACACATGTCATCTACTGTGGCCTTTGCACAAGACGTGGTCTCCTCTACATTGAGGAGATGGGAGGCCAAGTTGCAGAAAATTTAAGAACACATGTCTTGGACGCATACTAAGCATTCCCACCGCCCTGTGGCAAACACCTCAATACCCCTTCTGACTCCACCAAGGGCATTCAGGTCCGAGGCCTCCTCCATCGCCAAAACCTATCCATCTGATGCCTGGAGGAAGGACGCCTCATCTTCCTCCTTGGAACCCTACAACTACACGGGATCAATATGGATTTCACCATTTTTCTCATTTTCTCTCCCCCACCTTATCGCAGATCCAGGTTTCCAACTCAGCACCACCGTCGTGACTGTCCTACCTGTTTCAAGTTCCTTCTTACCTCTCCATTCCTCCATTCTCTCTGGCCTTCCACCTACAAGTCCACATTCATCTACCTATTGCGTTCCCAACTACACTTCCCTTGCTCCACCCACATTCCATTTATCTATCAGCCCGCTTTGATCACAAGTCTCATTCGTGATTTGGAGATGCTGGTGTTGGACTGGGGTACAAAGTTAAAAATCACGCAACACCAGGTAAATGCCCAACAGGTTTAAGTGGAAGCACACTAGCTTTCGGAGTGCCGCACCTTCATCAGGTGGTTGTGGACACAGAATTTATAACAAAAGTTTACAGTGTGATGTAACTGAAATCATGCATTGAAAAATACCTTGATTGTTTGTGGACTCTTTCATCTGTTCGAATGCCATGATAGTTTCACATCTTTCATCTGTAAATCACATAACGTTTTTCCTATGAGACAAACTTTGTAACCATTCAGCAAACTTTGGTTACAAAGTTTGTAACCATTCAGCATTGCACTTTCAAGAAAATCTCCCTTATCCGAAGATTGTATTTCTGACAAATTGTATCAAAACAACTCAACTTGCCAAAGTACTGTATAAAATGCAGGCCCAAATGTCTCTTGGCCACTTTGCCCACCTAGCTGTCTAAGTGAATTGAAATATATTTTGCTTTCATTCATCTAAGCATCTCAGTTGTCAGATTTCACTCTCCGTTTGTCTGATACACATTCTCCCACTCTTACAGGTCTCCAGCGCTTCTGCTTCCGCATAAAGGCAGTAATATTGATTGCCCCATTCGTTCATGTCTGACCCCTTCCACCAATCTTACCAGTCTCTCTCACTTTCCATCCGGCCCCCTTCCCCAACACTGCCATTTTTACACTTCAACACCACTCTTCTGCATACACTTGCTGGACTCCTCAGCCCAAATTGCAGTTTAACATGACGAATTGTGGTGTCAAAGTTTCTTGCAATCTCGTCTCCTGACTATGCAGTCTGATATTTTCTCATCATGATGTATGCCAAGTCAGTGTTTCCTTTTGGTTATTTCCATAAATAGAAAACTTTTACACATCAGCATTTTTCTCTTCAGCTGTTGATGTCTCACTCTCCATCTGTCTATTCCCTCTCTCTCTCGTTCTCCCCCTCTCTCATTACACCTCTGCCTTTGGTCATCTCTCTCTCTCTCTCTCTCTCTCTCTCTCATTCTCTATTCCACTCTTTCCATAAGTCTCTATCTTTCTATAATTTGGTCAGCCACTCACGATAGGTGTGCAGTCTCCGTTCTTTACACCGTTCCCTTTATTTCTGCAACAACTTGCTCGATGATTGTTCTGTGTGATTTGAAACATTTGATGGCCATATTCTGCCAATCAGTGAGCTAATTATATTCCAACGACTGTGTGATTTCCTAAGCATCAGGTTGACTTTAGTTTGTTTCCATGGTGATCTGTCAATCTGCTTGTAGAAATGTGAAATAAAACACAAACTGCTGGGAGGGTTGGCTAAATAATTAATTTCGTCAATTTAATCAATTGATGAATGTGATATTTCAGCAGATTCTTAAATTGCTCTCTGAACATGGTTTGGGTTACGGCATAAATCATGGTGTTCGTGCAGCAGCCCAGAAGCTGCAACATGATGCCCAGTTCCAGGACAAACCAATCGAGGTATACAGAATCAAAATGCAAAAAATACATTCGCCACCAAAAATTAAACAGCATTATCATTGCCCAGAAAAGGATGAAATTGCATGAGATCGCAAACAGTAAAATGACAGATTTCCTTCGACTTTCCATTTCCAGATCGCCATGTTTCCCTCCACTGCATTGAGCCCTGAGTCTCCTGCGTGCTCTGCTTGTCACTAAAATGTGTCTGATGGTAAAAACATTGAGCAACAGAATCAGAACAAATGGAACACACGGAGTTAAAATATAGTGTATTAGTTCGATTATTGCCCAGTCCAGAGAGTACTGAACACGAAGCGTTACATAGCAGAACCAAGGAATGTTCGCAAGTTGATATTTACCAGTGAACATGAAATACCAGAAAATGTTCTTTAGAAAGCTCAGCCCAGTCACTGTTCCCAAAACCACCGCTGCTGTTTTGTCATTACAGTATTTACTTTTCAGATTCTGACTGCAAATGGCCACAAATCGATCAAAGGTGAAAGTGACGGTGAACCAGACAGAACAGTCAGTGACAGTGTGAAGCAGGACAGCGTGGATATTGCACACGGGGATGGATCTTAGGAAGTAAAACTTCTCACGGTAAATAATTGGAATTTGTTTCAATATGAGGTCCAGTGTTATGACCAGTAGATCTGCCACTGCCATGGACACTAGGTAACGTGTGACACACTTTGAGAGGCCGCATTTTCTCTGAACCAGAAGTACAATCGTCACTATGTTTACTGTAAGTAACAGAAATAAATAATTAAGTGTGGCGACAACTTCAGCAGATGGATCAAAAATCTATTGACATTTTCAAATTAATGACGCAATTCAGTGACTTATTTAAACAATTTCAAAAGTAACATTTGGTTAAACAGAGCATAAACAGAACTAAAATGAGACCTGAATTTCAGGATTTTCACCTTGCAAATGCAAGAATTCAGATGCAGGAAACAGTTCTGAAAGAAGAGATGCCATTTTATACATAGTTGTTGATTGGTTGGCCTTTCAGTAGCATAGAGATACAAGAAGTACATTTAGGTGTCAATATGTCTGTTGAGATGAAACATGCATACTCTGTTTCATCAGAGTGTTGCTACAATAATGCTTTTTGAAAAGCTTGTACAATATCAGTAGAGATTTCATTTGTGCACGTCTATGTTCATATCCTCAGAATAGGGTTTGGGAATTTATGATCGTGGCTACATCAGAGGCATGTTCATCATACTGTGAATCTGGATGATGGTCATAAAGGATTTCTAATGAAGGTCTTTGCACACTCTGAATTATTGAGCAAGTTATTTCCACTCACAGAATCATATCAAATGGTGGATATAATTTTCTGAGACTTCTGTGCACAATCGTATTGAATGGAAACAACTGCTCAGTGGCATGTGTTTTTTGGTGCACTCCACCAACCGTTGGAATGTTAATCCTACATACCTGAAATCACGCATGCACTGAAACTCATTTATCAAATTATTCATACATAATGTATACAAAACATTTACTTTGTATACAATACTTATTTTTGATTGACAACACCATCTTCTTCATGACCAAGAGTTCTCATGGATCTACTGCCTCTTAAATGTGTAGATAGCTAACTTCTCAGACCAAAACACACAGAGGCAGAAATCGGCCATTTAGCCCATTAAGACTGCTCTACCACTTAATGGTCTGATCACCCTTGAATTCACATCTTTGTCTTTTCCTCACAAATGTGCTGACTAATGTCTTGCCTACTTCATCCTTGTAAACCCATAATAACTCAGGCGTTATTAGCTTCTATTCACAGACAATAAATAAACTAGCCTTCTGTTAGCAGTCTGTTATACGGTCCCTCATTGTTTAAATGAAATGCTACATTGTTAGTTTTACAATCATTTGGGATTCCTCCAGTATCTGATGATCCCTGGACAGTCATAACCAGTGCATCCATTGTGTTTGTAACTATAACCCATTTTATAGAGTCATGGGTGTCGACTGCACAGAAAAAATAATGTCCTTCCGTCCATCAAAACTGAACTGTTCAAGAACAAGTAGGCAACTATTCTCATTCCATTCTCCAGTTCCTGGCCCAAAGACATTTATGCCTTGGCATCGAAAATGCACATCTGAATACTTCATCCACATCAATATAATCGCTGCTTTTATGACTCTTACACGCAGCATGTTGCACCAATCTCTGGGTTAAAAGATTTTTTCAATGACCAAGGGGAGCAGTACATTCCTGGACACACGAGCTATTTGCCATCTAATTTTATGCACGTCATTCAGCTTCCCTCTCAATCTCTTCTGTTCTCTGTTTTTCCAACTTAGTTCATAGGTGAAGCTCTCCAAACCAGGCAATATTCAGTAAAACTTTTCAAAATCATCTTAGAAAAATTAACAACCCTCGTATAAAATGGATTCCAGAACTGTGCACAATAGACTAGCTGTGGAATTACCGAAATATTTTATGATTTCATCATAACCTTTCAGTTCTAAAATGTTACGTTTGAATAATAAGGGCAAGCATTCAATTAGCTTCTAAACTATTTATCTACCTGTCCCGCTACCATAATGGACCAATGGTCATGAATCGTTTGTTCTTTTGGTCCTCGTTGCTTTTCAAATTCTTGATTAATATATTGGACAAGGGGTGATAATTTAATTGCTTGCCTTGATAGGATGCTAATTTACTAGAAGCAATTCATGGACTGTTCACTGGATTAATACGTTGAATTAGTAGTTAGTTTTATGAGGAAAGGTTACAATGGACTAGGTCTGTATCCTCTGCAATTTAGAAGTGACAAAGGTGATTCACCTTGAAAACAAGATGGTCCTCCAGGGATTTTACCGGGTAGATGTGGTAAGTATGTTCCCTCTTGAGGAGTAATTTAGAAATAGGAGGTTATCTTTCAATGGTAACATAGCAGCCATTTAAGGTGCAGATGAAGAAATACAGTTTTCTTTCTCTCTCAGAAACTCTGAGTATTTGGAATTCCTTTCATCAAAAGACAGTGGTTGCAGAATCTTTCAATATTTTTAAGGCAGAAGGAGATTGATTCTTGATCACGAAGGACATGAAACATTGTCGTAGCTGTAGATCCGAGAAGAAAATCAGATTAACCATCACCTTATTCAATGGCAGTGCAGGCTCTTAGGGCACATCGACCCGCATTTTTATTTGTGCAAATGTTGTGGTCCTCCATTTCGATGACAAATATCTCATCGTGTAAACACATCTTACCCAATATACGTAAGATAAATGCTTTTTGAGAACGTTATGAATGCATTGATGGAGAGTTTATGATGAATATCTCACAAGCTCCGTTCTGGTGGTGTCCATATTCTTAGAGTCTGAATGAAGCTGAGGGAAAACTGACAATCCAGTCCTCAAATTAGTTTGAGGATTCAGGTCACATTGTAGAAACAGACGAAACTCTGTGATCACGTCGTTGTTTTAGATTAGATTACATTACAGTGTGGAAACAGGCCCTTCGGCCCAACAAGTCCACACCGACACGCCGAAGCGCAACCCACCCATACCCCTACATTTACCCCTTACCTAACACTACGGGCAATTTAGCGTGGCCAATTCACCTAACCTGCACATCTTTGGACTGTGGGAGGAAACCGGAGCACCCGGAAGAAACCCACGCAGACACGGGGAGAATATGCAAACTCCACACAGTCAGTGTTGAAGCATGCAATATTTTAACTTTGTATTAGGAATGGGTTGCATGACTTTGTATCGATGGAACTGAGGGCCCGTCTCACCTCTTTTTAAACTTCCATTCAAGGTACCTTTATTCCGATTAATGACAACATTGCAGGATCAAATACATTTCCATTTTGGTTGGTTCACTAATGCGGCTTGTTAAGCCAGTTCCTCTTTCCCATATCCCATTTCCCGCACAAAAAGGTTGTGAACTGTATTCTAGAACAACTGCAGCCAAGGAGTCATAGAGTCACACAGCATTTTTCTTTTGTCTAATTCGTTTGCAGTGACCAGATATCTGGAACTGATCGAGTCCCATTTGCGAGAGTTGAGCTTATATCCCTCTTAACCCTTCCTATTCATATACCAATCTAGATGTCATGTAAATGTTGTAACGTGACCCGCCTCTGCTTCTATGTCTGACAGTGCAGAGGTATGCACAAGTCTGTTCGCTGTTTCCAGGATGGTAATCCAGATGCAATCAAGGGAAGCTGATAGAATGTGGCATCATTTGATGTTTTTGAAGGGTAACTTGTACATAGAGGTATGCGCATGCGTCTTCCTCAGACTTCTAGATGATAGAGTTCCCAAATTTGGAAAGTATTGACAGTGACGTATTTCCAATTTATGGGAAGTAGTATGCACTGCTGATGTTGAGATTAGGTGGTGGCGGGAGTGAGTTTCTTGAACGTGGTGCCATACAAGAGGGATATTTTGTCCTGGATGTTGTCGACCTTCTTGCATAGCAACAGAACAGAAATCCTCCAGGCAAGGAGTAAGTGTTCCATCACATCTCTGACTTATGCCTTGTAAGTGCTGCACAGGCATTTGGGATTTGGAAGTTGAGTTACTCGTTGCAGTTACTGAACTGCTGTTATAGGTCCAGTTTTGAGTGTTGAGTTCAGTTCAGTTTCTGGTCAAAAGTAACCCCCAATGTGTTGATGGCAGGGGATTCATTTATGATGATTCCATTCTGAGTATGTGGATTATCTCCTGCTGGAGATTGTAATTACATACCACTCATGTGGTTCGAATTTTATTTGCGACTTTTCAACTGGATTTGTGGATGTCTTGCAGCATTTAAAAATGGAATGTTTTAAGTATCCGAGGAGTCATAATGGTGCTGGTAAAGGGGCAGTGATCATTTGAGGAGAGATTGTTTCCCAATGTTGGAGAGTCCAGGAAAAGAGTCGTGATCTCATTTTAGACAGACATGAGAAGAAATTTACTCTCTGAGAGAGTAGTGAATGTGTCGAATTCTTTACCACAGAGGTCTGTCAATTTTGAAATAATAAGTATGTTCAAGGCTGAAACATACAGCATTTCAATCAGTAAGCAAAGTAAGCTTTATGGATAATAAGGCACGAACGTGCATTCGAGAATCATCTGATCAACCACAATCTTATCAAGTGGTCAATCAGACACGATGGCCTGAATAACTGCTCGTGCTCCTATGTCTTATTTTCTGAGCGAACGCAAACGAGCATGAACTATTCATTCTTCTCAAACTTGGATTATCGCCTAGTCTGTGCCTTACATGTTTCCTGAACTTGCCTATTAATTGTTGCATTGATGGTTTAAGGCCACTCAGTCTCGCTGGGGAGGAGTGTAAGAGGCTGACCTAGGACAATTCCGAGTACTGACCCTTCGGATCTCAGATGCAAACTCTCACCAAATGGCATCGACAAGGGGTGCCTTACGTGTGTGACGATGCTGTCACTTTAAAAAAGGTCATTTGTCCTTGATGTTTTTAAACAAAGGTCATAAAAGTGCCGACATGTCTGATTTACTATTGGCAGGGAGTGGTCAATTCTCCTAGTTCTGATTATTCTAGTTGGTGTTTGGTTGTAACAGTCAGAAGTAATTGCAACGCAGAGAAACATTCTATGTTTCAACAGATGCTTCTTGGCTGACCTTTCGCTCTGAAATTTCTATTGATTGTATGCTTGCAGTTACCTTTTGCCAAGTGTTGTGTTTCTCGGATGGATTAGCTCCTTACTTGTTTTGCTGCATCGGGTCAGTTACGTTTTCCAATAGTTAACTGACTTTAACTTCTTTTTTCCGGTTTCAACTGTCGTGTTTAAATAAAATGCATTTTTGCTTAAAACACAGTGACTTGAACAGCTGCACCACAACTGGCAAATCCACTTCACATTTCCCTTTGAAAATAGAAAATGTTATGGTCTCCGCTACCTTCTTAAAGTATTTTTAGGGCTTCTGATTAGATTAGATTAGATTAGATTAGATTACTTACAGTGTGGAAACAGGCCCTTCGGCCCAACAAGTCCACACCGACCTGCCGAAGCGCAACCCACCCATACCCCTACATTTACCCCTTTAACCTAACACTACGGGCAATTTAGCATTGCCAATTCACCTGACCCGCACATCTTTGTGACTGTGGGAGGAAACCGGAGCACCCGGAGGAAACCCACACAGACACGGGGAGAATGTGCAAACTCCACACAGTCAGTCGCCTGAGTCGGGAATTGAACCCGGGTCTCTGGCGCTGTGAAGCAGCAGTGCGAACCACTGGTATGGTTGATAACACGTGTAAGAGCACGGACCGTGATTGGAACGGCTGTGACAGGCGATACCACACATTAAGACATCTGTATTACTCTGCAAATTCTGAATGAGCTCCTACACTGAAAAGGGAATAGGTGACTGATTTGTATGAACGGCTTTTATGGTATTGAATGTTGGAGCAGGGTCAAACATCCAAATGGTCGACTGATGCCCTTACTCTGTTTCTACCAATCCCATGTAAACCATATTAGAACGTGCACATGTGCCTCAATTTTAGCTTGATCAATAGTATTGGACATATAAAATATTGGAGTCCAATACATGCTTGGAGAACATTCGCAGATAATTTGCTCGTTCCTAACGTTCCTGTGAGACTAACCATATTCTCAATATCCCCCAAACTACCTTTGGTCCTTTTGCAAATAACTAATTCCACAATGAGGGAATGTCTACTGACAGTGTTAATTGCTCTTTCATGCCCATGGAAATACCTGAAGGAAGCAGTGTTCCCTTTCTCTGGTTTGAGTTCAATCAGGTAACGGGGCCGAATGTATCCCTCTACCAACCAGATTCAGAGTGGTGATCATCCTCTTGTGTTATAACTTGGCTCATGGAATATAATGTGGGAATAAATGAGGTCAGACAATTTCGAATGATTAATAGAGAACCTTTGTATGATTCCAAGAGACAAAGAATGCAAGAGGTTATTGAATAGAAGACGTTGTCATCCTTATTCATGAAACACAAAAGACCTAAGATCAGTTGGCAATCCAGAAGGCAAGTGGAATGGTTGTATTTACCTAAAAAAACAGTAGAATTCTAATAAAAGAAATCAGAGAGGTTTTGCGAAGCCTGCACAAGGCATGAATCATACCTCAGGTGGAATATTGTGAGCAGTTTTGAGCTCATTCTCTAAGGAGAAATGGACTGATATTGGAGACAGTTCAGAAAGGGGTCACAGTGAGTACTGCAGATGCTGGAGATCAGAGTCGAGTAAATGTGTGGCTCTGGAAATGCGTAGCAGGTCAGGCCGCGTCCGAGGAGTAGGCGAATCGAACTTTTGGGCTTAAGCCCTTGAGTAGAGGCTGCGTAGACTGGACTGAAACTCATTGGAATAGAGAAGAATGAGAAGCAAAATAAATATACAAATTCTAAGTGAACTTGACAGTGGAGAGGCAGAAAGTTCTTCCAACTTTTGTTAGAATCTAGAACCATTGACATTGAAATCAGAATAAGGGATCTCACACTGAGACAGAGATTATAAAGAAGTTATTCTGTCAGACGGTCGTGAATCTGTGGAATTCTTACAAGCAAAAGAATATTGAGGTTGAATCATTCACCATATCCGATGCTGAGATTGATTGTTTATCATTCCGGTATTCAGGGATAGCACAGAAAAGTCGGGTGAAGGATTGTCAGATGAGTCACGCCACCTTTAAATAGGGAGACTGACTCATGGAATTTTTGCCCTCTGTCTCGTCCATTACCTCATGGTGTTACAAATGGTACTTCTCTCTCTGGCGTTAATTTTCACGTGTGTCGAAGCAACTAACTTCGAGATTTTGAAAAAAAAATGTTTGGCCATGTTTCAAGTGTTTATTGCCAAAAAAGATGCAGATAATTAAAATGGAGGGGGGACGAGGAGCTGTCGTTGGTCTTTTAATACAATGATAATGTCTAACTGGAGTTGCAGGTGTCTTAGGGTTTATGAAGATTCGTAAAAGACAAAGTGACAAGAAGAGAACCAAAATTTTAAAATTGTATCCGATAAAGGTGAAATTGTGTGATTAAACAATTCTTGAAGAGAAGTGGATTAGTTCGGATTTTGCATCAAACACTATTGTGGATGGTGATGGAAAGAGGTTGTATCTCCACTGTATGTTATCCATCAGCGATATTTGCAAAAAAACTGGATGTGGAATCACTCAAGGAGTAACAGAGTTTATGTTAACAATGAGAGGATGGCTTCAAATGTTCGACATTGTTAATTGCAAGAGAGGGAGAGGAATCAATAATGGTTCGCAGAACAAAGCACTGCATATGGATATATACCAGGAATAGCATTCGAAACTGAGCCATGGGGGTGAATGAACAAGATAGCTGATGCAGTTAACAACTTTTCATAGATAACTGGACGCATACATTAAAACATTAAAACATCAGCAAAGAGACAGCAGTAACACAGTCAGACATCTTATGTTCAATTATAAAGTGAAAAGAGAGACTTACCAGGGACACCAAAGATGGCCAGGATGGGATAGTAGAAGCACTGAATTATCTTCAGCACCGAATAGATCCATGAAACCACTGTGATCTGCGAGTAGTTTGCAGAAATATATTCTAACCAAATTGATAAACCTTTGTCTGTTGTAACATTCCAATCAATTGTTTTCGGAGACTGAACCATTGCTGTGAATCTACAATCCATGGTTCCAGATTCTGATCGTTCCTCTCGCTCTCTGTGGTGCTGCTGATCTGTGTTATTGTTATAACAGAACTTCCTGCTGACACAATAGGAAAAACCACATTGAAAGTAGTCCCTTATGAAGGAAGATATAAACACTCCAGTGTCAAATTAGGATCCATGGCATTAATCACAGCGACTGAACAAACAAGTACAGTTAATCGGATCCCATCCAAAGCTTTTGGTATCAAAATAGTTTTAAATATCTCCTTTTTTATTTGTCATTCTCCCTGGTTCGCTCTTGATTTTTATACTGTTTTATAATGAGCCTGCCTCTATCTCACACTTGCTTCTGTCATGCTAATGCCACCTGTCTCCTCTCCACCAATATCGATCCCACTTCCTTCTTGGCATTTTTTAGAACGCTTGAATTTTTTCATTTGCTCATCGAATATTCCAGAGCTGAAAATGTGTTGCTGGAAAAGCGCAGCAGGTCAGGCAGCATCCAGGGAACAGGAGAATCGACGTTTCGGGCATAAGCCCTTCTTCAGCAACACATTTTCAGCTCTGATCTCCAGCATCTGCAGTCCTCACTTTCTCCTCAAAGATTTCAACCTACTGTGAATCCTCTTACAAGGATGCCTTCCTTGAAGAAGCTCTCTTCCAGCAACACATTTTCAGCTCTGATCTCCAGCATCTGCAGGCCTCACTTTCTCCTCATCGGATATTCCAACCGAATCATGGTCTGCATTGCCATTTTCGTCCTGTGTGTAGCCATGTTTTCTTTTCATTCATGTGGCATTTGTCTCCTTCCCTATGCTTATCATCTCCTTTATTTCTAGTTATTTGCATCGCCTCTCCTTGCTCTTACCATTTCCTTTGCTTCTATTGCTTGTTAAAATCCTCAGTATCCACTTTTAATTGGAACAATCCTCTTGGATTTAGCTCTCTTCTGCACACGGTATCATGTTCTTTACCATTCCCTTTGTGTGTCACCTCCAAAACTTCTCTTTTCATAATTGACATTCTGTGTATAACGAAACTCCATTTCATTCTTTTCTTCTTTCTATGCATTTTTCTGTGTGTCACTCCGTCTGTTCATCATATCTGTGTCATTCCCCAATATCTGAATAATTCTCTCCATTGCATTCTATTACATACCATTACCCTTTCTTCCATTCTGATTCTCTCTGTACATCATCTTCCCATCGCAGTGCGTTTCTTTTTCTCTTCCCCTCCCTATATCGCTCCCCACATTTCCCTCTATCTCTATATCCACTCTGTAAATTTCTCCCACTCATTGTCATTTTAACTATTTCCCTATTTGCAGTGATCTCTCGTGCCCTTTATTTCCTGCTTAACAGCAAATCTATTCTTTCAAAAAACAACCTGCCTCACTGCTATCAAGCTTTTCAAATAGTACCACTCACAGCTTGAGCTCATTTCAGCCTGGGTTCAAACATGATAAATAGAAATAAATTGAGTAGTGAGGTGGCAGTGTTTGTTATTGCCATCAATATTGCACTTCTCTGAGAACCACATCAAGATGCACAAATGGAGTCGATGAGAATAAGGGGGAAAGCTCTCCGCTGTTTGCAGACATACTCGGCACAAACCTGGTTGTGTTTTCTTTTGCAGTCATTCACCTCAGCGACGAGACAGCTCTTCGGGAGTTCGTAAGGATACCATCCTCGGTCCACCCATCTTCTTTAGCTTCATCAACGATCTTCACTCCACCATAAAGTGGGAAATGGGCTTATTCGCTGGTCATTGCACAAAATTCAGCACCGTTCGTGACTCTTGAAATACTGAAGAAGTTCATGTTCCAATGCAGACAGACTTGGTCAATATCTAGGATTGGGCTGATGTGTGACAAGTAACATTCTCACAACACACTTTCAGACAACGGGCACTTTCAACCAATCTCTCACCTGTACATAGCGTCACGATCGTTGTACCTCGCTCTATTATCAGTCTGTGCGTTATCATTGAGCAAGAGCTGAAGTTGACTCGCCATATGATTATTGTGGCTCGAAGACTGGCGTAGAGAGGAAGAATTGTGAAGCAAACCACTCACGTGCTGCCTCGGAGGTGAAATCGTCAAGGCACAGGTCAGGAGTGTTTTGGAATATGCCCGACTGACCTTACTGATTGTAGCTCGAACAACTGTCAAAAAGCCTTGGCAACATTCAGGGAAAAAAAGCACGCGAATTATTTGCACACGATCCAAACAAAATCACTCTTTCCACTTCCCTTGCTCAATAACAGTATTGTGTTCCATAAATTCACCAGCAATAAGTTGACAGTGCCTTCCAAACCCACCATCATTTCCATCCACAAGGCAAGGCAACATGTGATACATGAAAGACCACACTGGCATATTCACCTCCATGTCACTCACTCCTGATTTGGAAATTGAATCTTTTCCTTTTCTTCTGCATCGCTGGGTCAAGATTCTGGGATTCACTCCCTCATGGAATTTTGGATTTCCCTACGTCATGCATACTTCTGTCAATCACGTCCTCTCATTTTCCTCCTCCGTTATCATTCTCTGCATTTCTTAATCTCGTTCGATGACCCTGATCATGTCACCGTTCTGTCTCAATTCCAGTCCCTTTATAATTTTTCTCCCAAAATGTATCTGTCCGTCATTCATCATGAATTACCTTTCTAGTCGAATGTTATTTGCTTTTATAATCTTTGAGTAACACACTATATATCTCTGTTCCAAAGTGAGTGTCACTTCATCCCGTTCTCTTTCTTGCCTCTCCTGCATTCTCTGTACAACACTATCTCACTGGTTCCCTGCCCCATATTCTTCTTCGCAAAGCAGGAGAAACAGAAAGAGGAATATATGCTCCCTTCTTTCAAAGTATCCTCGGGTATCGCATATCATGTTGACTGGTTCTGATTCAATGTCTTCTCTTGAACTCGAACACTAGTTTATTTCTAATTGACGAAGAAAATTATTCATTCAAGAAAATGGCATTGGAAAGACTGATTGCAATGCTTGAAGGACGATAAACAAGTGAATGCGGGTTTGCAATAATTGCCAAAATGAGCACTCACAATGTGAGGAGAAAGATTAATCCTTACGACGTATGCTGCATGCTGTGATGTGAATGATGTTATCATTTCCTGGGAGAACTGAATGATCATTTAATCGAAAGAATTGTAGTGTTACAGGCATATGGGACGAAATAGTTGGAGGCAAATTCCTCATTTTGACAGCTTCTTCATGGAAAGCTGAACCAATAACTTTCTCCTGTTTTACCGATTGTGTGATTATGTGACGTTTGCAATAGCCATTATAAATAGTGCAGTAAAGGTTGGAACTTCTTTCACTGGAGCGGAGGAGTGGCCTTACAGAACTTTCTAAAATCAGGAGAATTATTAAAAAGGTGAGTAACAAGAGTCATTCTGCAGGTTTGGTAAGTTCAAAGCTAAGGCTATGTCATTAAGGTGAAAGGAAAAAGGTTTAAATAGGACATGAGGAACAAGTTTTTCAGTACTTGGTGTCACACGCTCAGCGCATCATCGCTGATGTCACGCGCTCAGTGACAGCACTTCCGCTCCTCACATTATCGCTGATGTCTCACGCTCAGTGACTTCCGCCCCATACTGCCGTGTATGCCACCACTTCCGGCCCCACGAACGCCACTCATCTGCATTCTGCTGACATGCCCCCTCCCCCCACTGTCACCATCCGCGCCCCCTAGAACCTTGAGGGGAACATCACCACTGCTCATGACTCTACCCCCATGCTCCCACCACCACACCCATTTTAGTTACAGTCTCCGCCCCCCTCCAATCTCTGCACCCACGCTAGATCACAGCTCCAAGCCCTGCCGACTTTTCACCATCCCACGAGACCTCCCCCTCACAGGACGAATGATCAGTTCTCAGCAAAGGACTCACCTTCATCCCCCTCCATCCACACATCAATAAATTTAATACACACCGTGACGTCCAGATTACAGAGTGCTGGATGTCTTGAAATGGTTAAAGATGGGTAAATCCCCAGGACCTGACCAGGCGTACCCGAGAATTCTGTGGGAAGCTAGAGAAGTGATTGCTGTGCCTCTTGCTGAGATTTTTGTATCATCGATAGTCACACGTGAGGTGCCGGAAGACTGGAGGTTGGCAAACGTGGTGCCACTGTTTAAGAAGGGCGATAAAGACAGGGAACTATAGACCGGTGAGCCTGATCTCAGTGGTGGGCAAGTTGTTGGAGGGAATACTGAGGGACAGGATGTACATGTATTTGGATAGGCAAGGAAAGATTAGGGATAGTCAATATGGCTTTGTGCGTGGGAAATCATGTGTCACAAACTTGATTGAGTTTTTTGAAGAAGTACCAAAGAAGATTGATGAGGGCAGAGCCGTAGATGTGATCTATATGGACTTCAGTAAGGCGTTTGACAAGATTCCCCATGGGAGACAGATTAGCAAGGTTAGATCTCATGGAATAAAGGGAGAATTAGCCATTTGGATGCAGAACTGGCTCAAATGTAGAAGAAGGAGGGTGGTGGTGGAGGGTTGTTTTTCAGACTGGAGGCCTGTGACCAGTGGAATGCCACAAGGATCGGTGCTGGGCCCTTTACATTTAGTAAGTTTGCAGATGACACTAAAATTGGAGGTGTAGTGGACAGCGAAGAGGGTTACCTCAGATTACAACAGGATCTTGACCAGATGGGCCAATGGGTTGAGATGTGGCAGATGGAGTTTAATTCAGATAAATGCGAGGTGCTGCATTTTGGGAAAGTAAATCTTAGCAGGACTTATACACTTAATGTTAAGGTCCCAGGGAGTGTTGCTGAACAAAGAGACGTTGTAGTGCAGGTTCATAGCTCCTTGAAAGTGGAGTCGCAGGTAGATAGAAGAGTGAAGAAGGCGTTTGGTATGCTTTCCTTTATTGGTCAGGGTATTGAGTACAGGGGTTGGGAGGTCATGTTGCGGCTGTACAGGACATTGGTTAGGCCACTGTTGGAATATTGCGTGCAATTCTGGTCTCCTTCCTATCGGAAAGATGTTGTGATACTTGAAAGGGTTCAGAATAGATTTACAAGGATGTTGCCAGGTTTGGAGGATTTGAGCTATAGAGAGAGGCTGAAGAGGTTGGGGCTGTTTTCCTTTGAGCTCAGAGGCTGAGGGGTGACCTAATAGTGGTATACAAAATTATGAGGGGCATGGATAGAATAAATAGACAAAGTATTTTCCCTGTGGTCGGGGAGGCCAGAACTAGAGGGCATAGGTTTAGGGTGAGAGGGGAAAGATATAAAAGAGACTTAAGGAGCAACTTTTTCACACAGAGGGTGGTACGTGTATGGAATGAACTGTCAGAGGACGTGGTGGAGGTTGGTACATTTGCAACATTTAAGAGACATTTGGATGGGGATATGAATAGGAAGGGTTTGGAGGGATATGGGCCAAGTGATGGCAGGTGGGACTAGATTGGGTTGGGATACCTGGTCGGCGTGGACAGGTTGGACCAAAGGGTCTGTTTCCATGCTGGATATCTCTATGAGTCTATGGCTCTATGACTTGTTCCGCCGCCACCACCTCCGAGCTTATTTTCACAATCAGGACTCCCGCCCACCTTCCGAGGACCCCTTCGCCCACTTCCAACACACTGCACCCACCTGGACAACCCGTGCTGGCCTATTATCCGCCCTCAACCGCTTCATTTCCAATTGCCACCGGGACCTTAGCCGCCTCATCATGTCTACCCCTTTCCCCTACTCCAACCTCTCACCCTCACAAAGTACTGCCCTCCACTCCCACTGCTCCAATCCCGACCTCACCATGAAGGCAGTAGACAAAGGATGTGCAGTGGTAGTCTGGCGCACTGACTTTTACACTGCTGAAGCCAGGCGCCAACTCGAGGACTCCTCGTCCTACCGCCCCCTCGACCATGACCTCATCCCCATCACCAAACCATCATCTCCCAGACCACATGGAACCTCATCACCTCAGGAGATCTCTCACCCACAGTCCGTGAACCCTGCACTGCCCAGTTCTAACTCCTTTTCAAGATCCACAAGCCTGACCACCCTGGCCAACCCATTTTCGCAGCATGCTCCTGCCCCACTGAATTCATTTCTACCTATTCCCCCAGTCCGGGAACTCCCCACATACGTTCGAGACACCACCCATGCCCTCCACCTTCTCTAAGAATTCCGTTTCCCGGCCCCCATATCTTCACCATGGATATCCAATTCCCTCTACACCTCCATCCGCCATGACCAGGGCATCCAAGCCCTACGTTTCTTCATCGCCCGACGTCCCCAACAACACTCTTCCAATGACACTGTCATTCGTTTGGCCGAACTGACCCTCACTCTTAACAATTTCTCTTTTGAATCATGCCACTTCCTCCAGATCAAAGGGGCAGCCATGATCATCCGTATGGGCCCCGTATGGGCCCCAGCTATTCCTGTCTCTTTGTTGGCTACGTAGAATAGTCCATCTTCCGTAATTACTCCAGCACCACTCCCCACCTCTTTCTCCACTACATTGATGACTGCATTGGCACCAACACGTGCTCCCGTGAGGAGGTTAAGCAATTCATCAACTTCACCAGCACATTCCACCCTGACCTTAAATTTACCTGGACCATCTCTGACACCTCCCTCCCCTTCCTGGACCTCTCCATCTCTATTAATTATGACCGATTTGACACCGAATCTCATAGCTACCTGGATTACACCTCTTCTCACCCTAACTTCTGCAAAAATGCCATCCTGTATTCGCAATTCCTCCGCCTTCTCCATATCTGCTCCCAGGAGGACCAGTTCCACCACAGAACACACCAGATGGCCTCCTTCTTTAGAGACAGCAATTTCCCTTCCCAAGTGGTTAAGGATGCCCGCCAACGCATCTCGTCCACATCCCGCACCTCCACCCTCAGACCCCACCCCTCCAACCATAACAAAGACAGAATCCCCTGGTGCTCACCTTCCACCCTACCAACCTTCACATAAACCAAATCATCCACCAAATTTTCCGCCACATCCAAACGGACCCCACCTCCAGGGATATATTTCCCTCCCCACCCCTTTCCACTTTCCGCAAAGACTGTTCCCTCCGTGACTACCTCGTCAGGTCCACACCAACCTACAACCCACCCTCCCGTCCTGGCATCTTCCCCTGCCACCGCAGAAATTGCAAAACTTTCGCCCACACCTCCTCCCTCACCTCCATCCAAGGCCCAAAGGAGCCTTCCACATCCATCAAAGTTTTTCTTGCACATCCACCAATATCATTTATTGTATCCATTGCTCCCGATGTGTTCTCCTCTACATTGGGGAAACTGGACGCCTCCTAGCAGAGCGCTTTATGGAACATCTCTGGGACACCCGCACCAATCAACCACATCGCCCTGTGGTCCAACATTTCAACTCCCTCTCCCACTCTGCTGAGGTCATGGAGGTCCTGGGCCTCCTTCACTGCCACTCCCTCACCACCCGACGCCTGAAGGAAGAACGCCTCATCTTCCACTCGGAACACTGCAACCCCAGGACATCAAGGTGGACTACAACAGTTTTCTCATTTCCCCTTCCACCACCTCACCCCAGTTCCAAACTTCCAGCTCAGCACTATCCCCATGGCTTGTCCTACCTGCCTATCTTCCTTTCCACCTATCCACTCCACCCTCCTCTCTGACCTATCACCTTCATCCCACTCCCATCCACCCATTGTACTCTTTGCTACCTTCCTTCACCCTCCTCCTTGACCTATAACCTTCATCCCCACCCGCAACTCACCTATTGTACTCTATTCTACTTTCTCCCCACCCCCACCCTCCACTCACTTATCTCTCCACCCTTCAGGCATTTTGCCGATACTCCTGATGAAGGGATATTGCCTGAAACGTCGATTTTGCTGGTCCTCGGATGCTGCCTGAACTGCTGTGCTTTTCCAGCACTACTAATCCAGAATCTGGTTTCCAGCATCTGGAGTCATTTTTTTTTTACCGAGATGATCTGCAAGGTGAGTTGGTGAATGCAGGAATTGGTAACAAATTTTGAAAATATGGATGAGTTCATTTCGAGGAAAGGTTTGGAGGCAGATGGGCCAAGCGCGTGCTTGTGAACTCGTTTGAGAACATGGTCGTTGTGGACTGATTGGAGGAAGGGTGTGTTTCTGTGCTCTATGATTCTATGATTCTAATAAAATGCCAGTGTTTGTTTGAAGCAAAACTGGATGTTCATGCACAGAGATGGAGCTTCAGATGGACAGCGCATTGATAATACTGTTTACAATACTGCTCACCATCCCGTTGGAAAGTTGCTAATACTTTGGATTTGTTCAGAGAAGATTTGCGAAATTTCTATCTGGAATGAGTAGATTAAAATATTAGGGAAAGGTAGACAGGTTAGGCTATGTAGAAAGGGAAAGGATTGGCCCACTCGAGGAAAATCAGGCAATATATGTATGGAAATGGAAAAGCTAAGGGCGGTCCCAAATGAATATTTTGTGTTTGCATTCACCTAAGCGAAGGAAATGTGAAGGATGATGTCAGTGACGTGAGTGCCGAATTTCTAAGCCATGCTGTTATACAAGTATTAAGCTAGATAAATTTCTGCATTGCAGAGTCACCAGAGCCGACAGCACGGAAAGAGGCACATGGTTTCTGGCCAGACGGGCCACAGGAAATAATGAACTTATGATGGAGAAAACAAAACCTATCATCGAGTGACTAAAGGTGGACAATGATTAAATCACGCTGGGAAATTAAGCCAGCCTTTACGGGAGTAACTGTGTCAATCCACATGCTGTGGATTCCAGTCAAGCTACAGATACCCCAGACTGGTTTATTAAAAAATACTGTGCAGTATGAACCCGAAGTTAGACTTGAATGGGACAATGGAATTGCGCCCTTGGGACAATCGGGAACAGGGAGTTATTTGCTAGACACGAGACATCTCATACCTTTATTTGGAGGAGGCGACGTGAAAGCAACACCTACCATAACGACATCTACCATAAGTGTCAATGTGCCAACGCCTCGTTGGGTCTGATTGATCAGGGTAATTACATCTGGTCAATCTATTGGCAGTTCATCCTGACACCCAAAGGGCGCAAAGACTCAGAAGGATAACAATCGCCTAAAAACGCTGCGCAGGGTGGTAACTCGAGAATTACCACAGCAACAGAAGACACCTCCAAGACCATTGGAAGAAGAAGATGCCATCACCATCTGGAGCCCGGGCAAGTTCTCGCGTGGGGGTATACGATCATTCAAATTTAAGGAGAAAGTGAGGACTGCAGATGCTGGAGATCAGAACTGAAAATGTGTTGTTGGAAAAGCGCAGCGGAAGATTCGGAACACACTGATGATGACTGCTGGGTAGACAGAATTGGGTACTGCATATGCTGGAGATTAGAGTCAAGATTCGAGTGGTGCTAGAAAACCATAACAGGTCAGGCAGTCTCCGAGCAGCAGGAAAATCAATGTTTCTGGAAAAAAGTCCTTCATCAGGAATCACAGTTGGAATGAATGTTGGGTGCCTATTTGATTGGTGCACTCCTTCACGAATTCAGGTGAGGAAACAAGTACTACCAGGCACCAAAAGCAAGGTGCAACTGTTTCTGGTATTCTAAATTTGTTTGCACCTGCTAAGTATTTCAACTCTGATTTCTGTGGACGCTGTTCGGCAAACCAATATAATGTTTCTGCAACTGCCTCTCACTTTCCTGAGATTTAAAGCATTGATCTCCTGAGATCGTCTTTCATCTTCACTTATTTTTAAATTTTAGGCCGTTCTGACAGCATGGTGGCTCAGTGGTTGTCACTGCTGTCTCATCCCATCAAGAACTTGGTTTCGATTCCAGCCTCGGGTTACTGGCTGTATGGAGTTTGCACATTCGCCCCGCTTCTGTGTGGGTTTCCTTCCACAGTCCAAAGATGTGCAGGATAGATTAATTGGCTAAATTGTCCATCCTTTTTTAAAGGATGTGTATGTTAGGTGCATTCGTCAGGGGAAATGTATAGTAAATAGGGTAACGGAATGGGTCCGGGTGCGATATTCTTTGGGGGTCAATGTGGACTTGATGCGCCGAAAGACACGATTCTACATAGTAGAGATTCTATGACCGCCTCGTTGTAGCCCACTAGACAAAGCATCTTCATTTTACATTGTCTGTCAAACATGGGGCATTATGATCACTTCATTTCAGTCATTCCTAACCGCATCGTGGTCACGTCATCTCAACCACCCTTATCCCTAACACTGAAAAACCGATGTTGGAGCCTCCTAGGCCTCTAAACCTGACTCAACATTCTATACGGGGTTCTCATTCCTACTTTTCTTCAATTATTTGTGTAGAGAAGAAACGTGAGTGAGGATTAGGGCATATGCATCATAGGCATTTCTTTGCTTCAAAAGTATTCAACTGGTCAACAAGGATAAAATTAGAAATGACCTTGATCTCTCTCCAGGACAATCATGACTGGATGGAATGTAATCAAGATGTACCTCATCAGGATTATAATTGTCATCGAAAACAATGCCCACAAGACGCCAATTTGACCAGGAACTACGCCTGGAGACCTCACGCAAAATTACGGTACCCCGCCCCGATCCCTGAAACATTTAAAATATTTGACTAGGTGTGTCATGAATTTTATTTAGCATTGAGCATGTTCTTCAATTTTGTTTTGCATTTCTTCTTATTATCAATGTATCTTTTCTGGGTTTGTAGCGTTCATTTGATTTTTCATTTTTTCTGACTTTTTTCGGAGATTTTTGATATTTTTGGCTATTTCTCCAATGTGTAATATATTTCCCTTTTTTTTCAATTTTCAAATTCCCTACTGAAAATTTCTGTTACGACTTTTTCTTTCCGGTGGTTTGATAACATTGTTTCAGTACAAGTTTTTTTTTTGTATCTGTTGATATTTTTGTTGTTGCTGTTGTGTGGTCTATAATGTTTGCTTTCTTTTCATTTTTCGTTATGAATTTGTTTTGTATTTGCTCATTGCTCCTGATTTATTTTGTTTACAATAGCTGCTTGATTCTCATGTGTGGTGTAAAGCGGTTTAAGTACAGATTACGTTTTGCTTGAGTTTGATGATCCTGTACTCACCGCACATCAGACTGGTCTTTTATTATGTGATCCATCACGCATTCAGGATCAAGAGGAGCGACTGTGGTGGACAGACCGTTCCAAATGATAAATCTAAGTTACATTTAATAAAGTGGGCAAGTACTAAAATATTCTTCAAAATGAAGCCAGTCTTGACTGAAGTGATCGTGTCAATTCATATGCTGCAGAATCCAGACAGGCTGCAACTGCCCACAGTCTCCAACCAAATTGGATAGCAGCAGACCCTGCAACACAGACTAGAATTTGGGTTTGAATGGGTCACTAGAATGACCCCCACGGGACAATCCGAATCATCAACGTTTGCGCCTGGCACGGAGGTGCCTCACATCCTTATTTGGAGGAGGCTATGTGCTACCAGAATCTGCAGTAATGGGCACTTCAGAACCATCTGCCTTCAGCATGCCAACAATTCGCTGCAGTCGATCTATCAGGGTGATCGAATGTAATCAATCCATTTAATGAAACTGAAGATTCTCCCAAAAGAGTAGAAATTGCTGCCACACCAACCTCAGGAGTGCTAACTCGAGTGGTAACTGGAGAGCAGTAAATCGATAACAACCACCAAAAAAGAAGACTTCTCTGAAACAATCGGAAGAAGATCAGACGACATCACTATGTGGAGCCTGGCCAAGTCCTCGTGTGATGGTACATGACTTTTTAATGTTAGTTACAGCATAAGGAAAATATATGGGTTTCTTTTACCATTATTTCATATTGTTGTTCTAATGTTAATTGTGTCAAATAAACAGATATTATTGTTTTACTGTTGCTTATAGTCCACTCAGTTTTTTTTTGCTCAATAGAAGAGCTCAAACACACGCAACGTTGTTTATGTCCAACTATGTCTCGTATTCTTGCTTGCGGATGTTCTGCTGCTCTTTGACATGACAGATCCTCCTTTCCATTATGGAACTTCACATTATCTGACAGTCATCTCTTCTCCTTTGCTCTTTGCTATTTGGTATCTGACATCTGCTTCCCGTGTTCCTGTGATGCTCCAAATTGCAGTCTCATCTTCCCAAATGATAACGTACTTCCTCCATTGATTTACTCCATTCGCTTATTTTTGTGATCCCACAATCAGAGCTGCTCTCTCAGTTGCATTGATTGTTAGTGGGTTGAATATTTTATGCAAAAGTAGCTTCGAATGGGTTGCTGAGGTACTCTGAACTCGGACAGGGATGTCACATTGACAGTAGTGCTCGTGCAATAGTTCAAACTCCGCATCCATTATGCAACTCATTGAAATTTATATATATCAACACTATCTAAACGATCATCAATATCAAAATTATGTATATAACGGCACATAGCCAAAAAAAATGAAGCTGCCAGATATAGAGCAGAGTAAAATTACTCACTGCCTTCTAATTTCCATCCCTGTGTCCCTGGAATTGTCTCCCTTATTCTGAACCTTCTGTCCCTTATGGACTCGACTGGCCAATAAAATGCATTTTCTTGTCAGAGCGTTGAGGAACAGACTTAAGGTAAAAAAAAGTATTGGTGTCAGTATCTATTCAAAGATGTCAAATTCTCTCCATGCAGGGTTTTCATAATCTCCACCTGAATTCGTATGGCTCCAGAGTACATTGTTAATAATCTTGGAAAATTCAATACTAATGTAGATTGGATGCTGTTCTGGAAACAGGGCAGATGGCTTATTGCTGCGAGAACTACAGTTGCAGTTTCCTCAGTGCAGTATTTGGTGTTCAATATCTCACAACAAATGGTGACATAGCAACGGGTCCTCAACTCATCTGCTACCTTTGCCTTCAGGCTAGAGACAATTTATATTTGTTTGTTTTCTTTCCTCACCGTAAATATAGGAATGATTTTCCTCCCTTTCTTAAAAAAAAACTGTGTGTTCCCTCCATGAGTTAGTCATGCTGGTCCACAGCAGCAGCTAATGTTTCAGTTGTTATCTTCGATCTGGTAGTGAGATACATTCTGATCCTTCACAATGAATGTACGTGATACTGAAGTACAGTGGTTAGCACTGCTGCTGCACAGCGCCAGGGTCCCAAGTACCACTCCAGCCTTCGAACCCAGTTTTTATGGAGGTTGTGTTTTCTCCCTGTGTTTACTTTGGTTATGCTCGGATGTTCCAATTTCCTCCCACAGTCGAGTGCTCTGCATGTAAGAGTGGCTTGTCCATGTGAAATTGTCCCAAAGATGTGCAGGCTAGTTGGATGAGCTATGGGAATTACAATGTTTCAGGGAGAGAGCTTCGTTGTGTGGGATGCTTTTTCGAGGGTCTGTGCAGGCACGTTGGGCTGATAGTCCTGCTTCTGTACTGTGAGGAGAAAGTGAGGTCTGCAGATGCTGGAGATCAGAGCTGGAAATGTGTTGCTGGAAACGCACAACCCAGATGGCCTCCTTCTTCAAGACCGCAATTTCCCCCCCGACGTGGTCGACGATGCCCTCCACCGCATCTCTTCCACTTCCCGCTCCTCCGCCCTTGAGCCCCGCCCCTCCAACCGCCTCCAGGACAGAACCCCACTGGTCCTCACCTACCACCCCACCAATCTCCATGTACAGCGCATCATCCGTCGTCATTTCTGCTACCTCCAAACGGACCCCACCGCCAAGGATATATTTCCCTCCCCTCCCCTATCAGCATTCCGTAAAGACCACTCCCTCCGTGACTCCCTCGTCAGATCCACACCCCCCACCAACCCAACCTCCACTCCCGGCACCTTCCCCTGCAACCGCAGGAGGTGCAAGACTTGCGCCCACACCTCCCCCCTCACCTCCCTCCAAGGCCCCAAAGGAAACTTCCATATCCGCCACAGATTCACCTGCACCTCCACACACATCATCTATTGCATCCTCTGCACCCGATGTGGCCTCCTCTATATTGGGGAGACAGGCTGGTTACTTGCGGAGCGTTTCAGAGAACACCTCTGGGACACCCGGACCAACCAACCCAACCACCCTGTAGCTCAACATTTCAATTCCCCCTCCCACTCCACCAAGGATATGCAGGTCTTTGGACTCCTCCATCGTCAGACCACAACAAAACGACGGTTGGAGGAAGAACACCTCATCTTCCGCCTAGGAACCCTCCAACCACAAGGGATGAACTCGGATTTCACCAGTTTCCTCATTTCCCCTCCCCCCACCCTGTCTCAGTCAAATCCATCGAATTCAGCACCGCCTTCCTAACCTGCAATCTTCTTCCCGACCTCTCCGCCCCCACCACAGTCTGACCTATCACCCTCACCTTGACCTCTTTCCACCTATCACATTTCCGACGCCCCTCTCCCAAGTCCCTCCTCCCTACCTTTTATCTTGGCCTGCTGGACAAACTCTCCTCATTCCTGAAGAAGGGCTTATGCCCGAAACGTCGATTCTCCTGTTCCCTGGATGCTGCCTGACCTGCTGCGCTTTTCCAGCAACACATTTCCAGCTCTGCTTCTGTACTGTGGAGACTTGTATTCTCCTGATGTACTATATAATATAATAACCACACATATTGCATTATGCAGACGCTGACTTTTGTCTCTGAGTCACTGTTACCGATTTTGTCCAGAAACTGATAATGCAATATGGCAGCGTGAAAAGAGCGGCTGTTTTTTTATTCTGGAATATCACAGGTAAAAGCTGATTTAACATCATTTTCTTATATTTTATATTCAGACTTATAGTGTAGCAGTCGATATATATAATCTTTGAGTCTCCACATCAATTGCGTTCGTCCACCACATTCTAATTTCGACTATCCCATTTCTCATCATTCTGCTGCTCAAATATTCCACGATCAGACACATTTTAATGATTAACAGAGACTGCATGAGACTTCGGTCTCACAGAAGTAAACAATCTCACCGGGTTGCAGCATTGGAGAGCTGAGGCAATCCATAAATTTAAATTTTGTTTTAACAACCAATTTGATTCTGTTCTGATCTACATTAATGGTTTATTGAATTAGAACTGGATGCAGAGTTTATTGTATCACTTTGTGCATCTAGGTGGTTCATGATGGAATTGGGCTTCATGCTGGACTTCATTAGTTGCTTCAGAATCACAACATTTGTGCCATTAAACAGATAAAACATAAGATTTCAACAGAGGTGCTGGGACACTTTTTTGATGAATCCAAATACCCAGAAAAGCTCAACACGTTTCGTCATCTGTTAAATTATGTTTGACAGTGACCTCTCAAATGTCAGTATTTAAAGAAAATAACATCAATTTATTTTCTGTATTCTAAATCTAAACAGTAAACAACTATTCACAGCTGTAAGTCCCCATTTCTGTTAACTGCTTATTATCTGCCTCCAACTCTAAGAATATGCTGTTCCAACAAAATTACAAGGTCACATAGCCGCAGTCGTCTTCTGTGTCTTTCGTTTTCTGGCTGTGAATTTCTCAGAGTCGTCTTCTTTCTTTTTACTGCAAGTATATTCATATGGAAAGATAATTTTGATGGAGCGCGTTTTCTAATTTATTGGAGAGTAAACTCTTACATCCATAGGATTGTCGGTCTTAATAGCAGTTCCTCTTTCTCCAGCTTCCAAGCTGCCCGCAAGATACTCCCATTGGACCGTCTCATAATTTCGATGATGGCAACTCAATAAATTCAAACTTAATTTGTTTTTAGTTTCTTGAGGAATAATTTAAAATGTTTTGTTACATTTCAAATGTTGTCAAAAGAGCAACCAAAACTCAGGTCTCCATTTCACAGCCAAACATTACATATTAATAATTTTCCAGTGCACTAGAGGACTGCTAGCTAGTTATATACTCAGGTGCTCGTAATCTCGCAGTTCAGAACAACATCTCTCTCTCTTCAAGGTACATTACACGCCTTCAGCTTCATAAAACATCATCTCTGAAGAAAAAATGTGCCATCATGATGGATTCCATTTTTTCCCCTCTAATTCGTAATCGAATTACTATGAAATGTATATGTAATTAATCTAAATTTGGAGTTTCCGGTGTTTCACTGGTGTTGAACAAGTTTAAAAATCACACAATACCAGATTATAATCTAACAGGTTTATTTGAAAATGCTAGCTTTTGATGCGCCGGTCCATCATCAGGTGGTTCTCGAGGATCGGATCATAAGACACAGAATTTATGAGCATGTTATGAAAATGTGGGTGCGGTGTACTGTTAAGAGAGTTATAAGCTAGAACTATCTAATAGCGCTAAGCGTTCTGAATAAGGCAACACCGCAACACTGGGTTTAAAGCTAGATTAGCTGGTTGCTGAAAATGACAAAACAGATTCGATTCGGGCAAATCAGTTTAAGTTATACCCCCAAAAATACCAAATTCCAGTCAACTTTGTATTTGGTATATTAACCATCTTGAAAGACAATGTTTTGGGGGTGTAAGACTGGCGAAAACTGAACAGTTGAGAGGAGAACTGCCAAGTCGATAACATCTGCAGACTGCCCAGGGAATAGCTCGCTTAAAGCTACCTTTATCGATCAGTAAACTGTGAAGCAGAAATTTCGAAGAAGAAGAAAAGAAGATTCGACATCTGGCTAGTTTTTGAAAAGTTGAATTTTTGTAACTCTTTATCGGAGGTTTTATCAAACACGTCTTATAGAGATGAAAGTAAAAGAAAAGTTCTAGGAAGGATTTGCAGATAGTTGTTAGTGAATTATTATCTATTATACGTTAGGAAATAACGTTGTTACTTAACTTTAACTCATTCTTGGCCTTTCGAGTTTTCTCAGATTACTGCACGGGATAAATCTTTGTTGTAGTTTAAATTAAGCAGGAGGATTTACCCCATGTCGTCACAATAGGAAAAGTGTTATAGTGTCATCGAGCTGTAATGATACATTAAACAAATTTAGAGTAAGTTTTCATCTTTTAGAATCCGTGCGAGCTTCAATTCATTAATATGTAAATCCCAGAACTCATTTTAAGTTACATTCTCAAGATTTATTTAGCTTTTCTAACAATAAGTGTCATCTCCAACTCCGACAATGGCTTAAAGGTGTGAGGTTTAAGACTATCTGTGTCCCAATGTTGAATCAGACTGATTCTATTTCTAAAGTGAGACTTACAGAATCTTATGCAGTGTTTGAGCAAGATAAAATGTAATAATGCAAGTATTACATTTGCAAGTAATAATGCCAATACAAATTCAGTCCATAAACTCATATGTGTGTGCGTGAAGGTTCATGGCAGACTGCAGGTGGCTCCACTGCACTACACACTCTACCATTCCCTGTCTCTCACACACACTCCTCCATACCCACACACTCGGGCAGACAATCTCTCAAACGCAACATCTCGTATGCACACAAGCAAATGCGCCCCACTCCACACTCAAACACACGCATGCACTCTCACACAGGCTTACTCCCCATCAGACTCACACACATACCTGACTAAGCTTACACATACTTTTTCACATACGCTCCACAGACTTGGCCTCCACTGTCTTCTGGGGGAGAGCATTCCAATTATCCACCACTTTCTGCTGAAGATATTTTTCCTCAACTCTGTTCTAAATTTTTATTTTTAACTGTGTTCTCTGGTTCTTGCATGGATGTACAGAATTTTTTGACAAAATAAAACGTAAAATCTGCAAATACAATTTCATCCTGCATTCATATACATCAGATGTTATGGGATGAATTTGTATTTGTAGATTTACATTTTATTTTGCTCAAAAAACTCTATACATCCATGCAAGATTCTGGAAGTTCCATGTTAGAAATAGAATAAGTCTGACTCGACATTGGGACACAGACGACCTTTAACTTCACAGCTTTAAAGATTGTCTGAGCTGAGATGACACTTATTGTTCGAGAAGCTAAAGTTATCTTGAGAATGTAACAAAAGGATTTCTGGGGTTTACATATTAAAGAACTGAAACTAGTATATCCCATTCTAAAAGATGAAAGACTTAATAGACAATAGTTGGAGGAGTAAGCCATTCGGCCCTTCGAGCCAGCATCACCATTCATTATGGTCATGGCTGATCACCCACAATCAGTTTCCTGTTCCTGCCTTATCCGCATAACCCTTGACTCCATTATCTTTATGTGCTCCATCCATCTCCTTCTTGAAAGTATCCAGAGACTTGGCCTCCACTGCCTTCTGTGGCAGAGTATTCGATATATCCACCACTCTCCTCAACTTTGTTCCACATGGCCTACCTCTTATTTTTAAACTGTGTTCTCACCCATCAGCGGTAATATGATTCCTGCCTCCAGAGTGTGCAACCTATTAATAATCTTATATGTCTCAATCCGATCCCCTCTCATCTTTATAAACTGAAGTGTATACAAGCCCAGTCGCTCCAATCTTCTAACATATGACAGTCCCGCCATTCCGGGAATTGACCTCGTGAACCTAAGCTGCACTCCCTCAATAGCCAGAATGTTCTTCCTCAAATATGGAGACCAAAACTGCAAACAAACACCAGGTGCGTTCTCGTCAGGGCCATGTATAGCTGCAGAAGGACCTCTTTGTTCCGAAACTCAATTCATCTTGTTATGACGGCAGCAAGCCATTAGCTTTCCTCACTGCCTGCTGTACCTGCATGCTTGCTTTCATTGACTGATGATCAAGAACACTTAGATCTCGTTGCACTTCCCCTTTACCCAATCTGACTTCGTTTAGATAGTAATCTGCTTTCCTGTCCTTGCCAACAAATTGGATAACCACACCTTTATCCACAGTAAACTGCACCTGCCATGCATCCAACCACTCAACGAGCCATTCCAAGTCACCCTCTATTCTCAACATCCTCCTCACATTTCACCCTTCACCCAGCTTTGAGTCATCAGAAAATTCGCTAATATTACTTTTAATACCTTAATCTATATCATTAATGTATATTGTAACCAGCTGCAGTTCCTGCATCGAACCTTGTGATATTCCACTGGTCACCGCCAGCCATTCAGAAAATGTCCCGTTTATCATAACTTCTTGTCTACCAACCAATTTTCAATCCAAGTCAGTATTTTGCCCCTAGTACCATGTGCCCTAATTTTGGTTACTAAGCGCCGATGTGGGATTTCCTGAAAATCCAGGGACAGGACATGCACTGGCTCTCCCTTGTACACCTTCGTAGTGACATCCTCAAAACATTCCAGAGGATTAGTCCAGCACGACCTCCGTTCGTAAATCCATGCTGACTCTGAACTTTCCTGTTACTGCTATTCAAATGAGTCGTATTTTCATGTTTTGTATTTGACTCCAGCACCATTCCCACCACTGACGTTAGGCTAACTGGTCTATTATTACCTGTTTTCTCTCTCCTGCTTTCTTGACAATTCGGAAACATTAGCCACCTTCCAATCCGCAGGAACTAATCCTGAATATATAGAACATTGTAAAATGATTACCAATGCGTCCACGATTTCTAGAGCCACCTGTTAAGTACCCTGGGATGCAGACAATCAGGTGGTGGGGACCTAACAGTCGATCCGATACCATTTCCTGCGTAATACGAATTCCCTTCAGTTCATCCGTTTCCCCAGGTCCTTCAGACACTATTACATCCGTTAGTTTGCTTGTGTATTCCCCAGTGAAGACAGGTCCAAAGTACCTACTCAGCTCTTCTGCCAGTTCCTTGTTCCCCATAATAAATTCACCCGTTTCTGTCTTCAAGGACTCAATTTAGCCTTAACCATTTCTTTTTTTCCTTTACAAATACCTAAAAAAAAAGCTTTAAGTATTCTCCGTTATATTTTTTGCCAGTTTGCTTTCGTACCTCATATTTTTCTCCACGTATTGCCGTTTTTAGCGATCTTCTGTTGCTCATAAAGCGTTTCCTAGTCCTTCGGCTTCTGCTCATCTTTTCTATGTTATACTTCTTGTCTTTTATCTTTATGCTGTCCTTAACTTCCGTAGTCAGCCAGGGCCGCCCCTGCCTCCTCTTAGGATATTTCTTCCTCTTTGGAATGAACTGATCCTGCACCCTCTGCATTACATCCAGAAATACCTACCATTGTTGTTCTACTGCCATTTCCGCTAGAGCATTGAACTTTGGCCAGCTCCTCCCTCACAGCTCCATAGTTCTCTTCTCTCTATAGTTCTCAGCTGCAATATTGACACTTCGATTCTCCCTTCTCTCTCTTAAGTTACACATTTAAACGATCATATCATGGTAACTATTTCCTAATGGCTCCTTTACTTCGAGGTCCCTCATCAAATATGGTTTGTTGCACAACGCCAGATCCATATTTGCCTTCTCCCTGGTAGGCTCCAGTACAAGTTCTTCTAACAATTTATCTCGGAGGCACTCCACAAACTGCCTTTCTTGGGATCCAGTACCATCCTGATTTTTCCAATCGACCTGCATGTTTAAACCCCTCACAACACCTGTAGTAATACCTTTGCGACAGGCCAATTTCAATTCCTCATTCAATTTACACACTACATCCAGACTACTCTCTGGGGGCCTATAGATAACTCCCATTAGGGTTTTTCTACCCTTAGAATTTCTCAGCTTTATCCATACTGACTCTCCATCTCCTGATTCTACGTCCCCATCGCAAGGGACTGAATATCTTTCTTCACCTCCTCTATCCGTCTGTCTGTACTTTTAGTAGCACGTATAGCCTCGAATATTCATTTCACAGGCCCTCTCCACTTGAATCCACGTCTCAGTTATCTCCACAGTATCGTAACTGCCAATTTCCCACTGAGTATCAAGCTCATTCACCTTATTTATTATGCATCGTGAATTCATGTGTAATATTTATTATTTGTTACTCCCCTCACCCTTCCTATCAATCCCTATTTTACTTGACCATACTGTATGATTCCTTTTTCAGTTTTATGCACTGTTGATTCTGTTGACTTTCTTAACTTCTCTTATTCTCTCTTTCCCTTTCACTTCATCCTAGAATTTCCAGTTTGTCACCCCCCGCTCCCCCCACCCCCCCACACACACACACTACTTATTTTAAACACAACTGTGTTGCAGTGGCAAATCTGCCTGCCAGAATGCTGGTCCCCCACCTATTTGTGTGCAATCTGCCCCTCTTGTATAATTTATCCTTACGGCAAAACGTACATCAGTGATCCAAGAATTTATATCCTTGCTTCCTGCACCAGTTCCTCAGCTACACATTCAAGTGTATTCTCTCCCTGTTCCCGAGGAACAGAAAGCAAACCAGAGATAACCACCCTGGAAGTCCTCCTTTCCAACCATCTTCCGAGTTTTCTGACGTCCTGCTGTAGAATGACTCTCCTCTTCTTTCTGACCACCACCTCTGGCCCTTCACCTACACCTTGAGGATTCCCTGCACTCTGTCGTTGACGTCCACGATCCTGGCATCAGGACGGCAGCACACCATTCTCAAATCTCGCCTTGTTGCCGCAGAAACACCTTTTAGTCCCCTCTGACTGTAGAGTCTCCTATTACTACGGCCCTGCATGATGTTGGATGCCACCGCTCTGCCTCCATGCCAATCTTCAATTGGCAGACCTGTCCGCCTCTTAGACTGGCAGTGTCGTCTGTCTCGACAGTTTCCAAGAAAGTAAACCTGTTCACCAGAGGTACTTCCCCCGGGGTCTCTTGTGCTTGAATAATCTCTTCCTTCCTCATCGTCATCTCCCTTCTCTCTGCTGGTACGCTCATTGTAATGACCTCCGGAAAGTCCTGTCCAGATAATTCTCGTTCTCTCAGATGAGTCTGAGGTTATCTCATTCTTTCTTCAGTTCTGTTACATGCTCTGTCAAAAGTTGATGGTGTACACACTTTCCACAGCTATACGAGTCAGAGACACCATCAGTGTCCCTGACCTGCCACATCATTCACGCAGCACACTGACTCACCTACTTTAACAGCACTCACTTACCTTCCCAACAGCCTCTGTTCTCCGACCTCACTTGCACCCACCTTCCGCCGCTCTCTGCTGCAAAGAAGAATGCTGGCTTCGAGGTAAATACTTAAATAGTATTCACTAACTTTCCAATAACCTTTGTGCTCCGACCTCGCTTCCGCCCAGTTCCTGCCGCTGTCTGCTGCTAGATCTAAATTTGTTTAATATATCGTTACAGCTCCATGACACTGTACACTTTTGGCTATAAATTCTGTGTCTTATAATCCTGTTGTCCACAAACTCCTGATGAAGGAGCAGCTGGTGGTTCCAAATAAATTAGTTGGATATAATCTGGTTTTGTCTGAGTTTTAACTTCATTCAACTAAATTATACTTTCCTGTTAATTTCTTCGTGTGTACGTGTGTGGGTGTGTGTATGTATGTAATATATAAAATATTTGAATCTGTTAGATACGCACCTGTACCTTTTCCTTTAAATCCACGGTAACACATCTGCTATGACATCGTTTTGACCCACAACTTGTACAATTTGTAAATTAAATGTCTGCAAATACAAGCCTCCAATGCAAAGTCTCATATTTTTGTCTTTAAATCTTTCCAAGAATGTAAGAGGATCGTGATCTATGTATATAAACGTCTCCGAAACATTGGTCGTGACATAAGCATTAAAATGTTGGAAAACGTGGACCAAACTTTCTTGATGGTAGTGTGTTATCTCTGGCGGGTGTTGAGTTTCATTAAAAAGTATCCAATTAGCCGTTTAATTCCATTATTATGAACTTGTAGCACTATACTTTCAACTCCTATACCGCTAGATTCGATTGCAAATTTGAAGGGTTTAAAAAAAAAGTGGTGCAACTAAAACTGGGGTGGTAGTTAATACTTCTTGTAAATTCACAAATGCCTCTTGGGATTGTACTATCCACCGACATTTTTTGTTCTATTTCAGTAAATCTGTTAGCAGTGCCATCGCTCTGCCAAATCTTTCAAGAAAATTCTGGTAGAAACCGCTTAGTCCCAAAAATCGAAACACTTCTTCCTTCAAGGTTGTCCGTGGAAATTCATTGATGGCCTTCGTCTTCACATTCCTTAGGAGCAACCCTCAATATTCGCTGTTATGTCCCAAGGAACTCGCGTCTGCCTTAGAAAATTCCGCTTTCTTTATGTTTATTACCAGTTTTGCTGCTCGTAATGTTTCAAAGAGTCCAACCAAATCTGCCATGTGATCTTTTCATGACTTGTGAAAGATCATTGTATCATCCAGATAAACTGCATAATTTGTTAGTCCTGCCATTACTCTGTTTATGTGTCTTTGGAACGTGCGTTCTTCATTCCAAAGAGAATTTCAGTTCTCTTTGAACTGAAATACAGAAACATTTTTCACTTTCACAGATAATAGTTCCTGCTGATAGCCAGGCAGTAAGAGCAACTTTGTGATGTAAGTGACTTGTGCAACTGTCTCCATACATTCATCTAATTATGGTATTGGATAGGAGTCCAATTTTGTTATGGCGTTGACCTGCCCATAGTCCATACAAATTGAATCCCGTCAGATTTGGGAACGAACACGATTGGCGAATTCCACCCACCCTGGCTCAGTTCGATGATATCTTCTGGACCTGCATAGCATTGAGAGGATGAATCATGAATGTCTAGTCTTATCGGAACAGCATTCCCGACTTCCATCTCATGCATGTTAGTATTATTCCTCCCCAACCTCTTGCATAGCATGCATCCATACAGCTGCAAAAAATCTCTGAAGTCGGTTCATTGCTGCTGAGACTGAAACCTGACTAACCTACCCCACTCCTCGAGGACTTCTTCACGATTTAACGTATTTTGAGGCACATGAAACTCCACAACGTCTATATTTGATTCCTCGCAGTCACAAGCACCTGAATCCACACTTCCTTGTCTCTATTTTCATGAGGTTTGAACATATTCACATGATATACCCGATACAGTGTTTCTCTATCGGGCCTCTTTACCAGGTAGTTTACCTGATCCAACTCTTTCTCAATTTGATAGGCTGGCGTTGTCTTGATCTCATAAAAGTGGGAATAACACTAATACGTCATCGCCATGGGAAAATGTCCGAATATTCGAGATTGGACCTGCCACCTGCTTCATTCTATAATGTGACCTCTTCAGTTGCTGTTTAGCTAACTCTTCTATACGATTTCATCTCTCCCTCAATATATAATAGACGTGTGAGAACTTCGACTTCAGTCCAATGGATTTTCTTTTCATTAGTTTCAAAGCTCTTCTCACTTCATGTCCGAAAATTAACTCAAATGGTGTAAAATGAATAGATGCATTTGGGATATCTCTAATGGCAAGCTATATGACTGGGATACATTTTCCCAATCATACGGGTAATCTTGACAGTATGCTCTTAACGTGGTCAACAGGGTTTAAAGTGCTGTGTGCGTAAGCCATCAATGACTTCCTTAAACAGCCTAGCAATAAAATTAGATCCTTGGTCTGACTGAATCTTTCTGTGTAGCCCATGCCGTTTAAAGAAAGCTACCAACTTTTCCACCACACGTTTTGCCTTAATACTCCGTAATGGAATTACGTCCAGAAATCTGGTATAGTTTGCAAGTAATAGCTCCACTTTTAGATTTTGGGAGGGGACGTACAAAATCAATCATACTCTGCGTGAAGAGTTCTTCTAATGCAGGAATTGGCAACAAAGGTCTTGGTTTTGTTCACTGCATGAGGCATACCTACCATTTGGCACGTTTGACGTGTATGGCAAAATTTAATAACATTCTTGTGCAGTCCAGGCCAATAGAAATGCCAAGTGACCTCCTGTTGGTAATTTATGTACTATCCATAATACTTCCGGTCTCTGTGGTACCTACAGCACACCTCTGGTGCATTACCGCCCATTTCGCCACTGTACTAACTATCTGTGGTCTCCATTTTCGTCTTAGTATTCTATATAAAAGATAATAACACTTAGAATTAAATTCTGATTTCGCTTCTGAGTATGCATAAATATATGCATCTTTTATTGCCTCGCCTTTCTGTTGTAAGTCCATTAGCCTTTCAGGACTAAACATTTCTGCCTGATCCGCTACCTGTTCATGTTTTGTTTTCAGCAACATTATATCAGACAGGGTGTCAGCTAACTGAACATCAACTTCTTTGTCTTTTTCCTCAGTCTTGGCTTCTTGCTGTGACATGTGACATTGGTTCCTTGTTGCTACCTAGTCTGGAAAGATTTCAGGGTATTTTTCCTTTAACTCATCCGTTCTCTGGTCTTCCATTGGCCTCTCCACAACAGGAGATATAACCCCACATTGGATCCAGCTAAATCCTGCCCAAGAGGAAACTGTATCCCTGGAACTGATATTCTGTCAATGACTCGCACTGTTAATTTCTGAGTCTTGATTTGGATTTCCAAACTGATCTTACACAGGGGAACGCGAAATTTCCGTCCAATGACTCCACAAATTACCTCTCTCTCGGGTAACATGTCAGAAAGAGGTCACGAATAGAGACTGATCAGACTCCGTGTCTCTCAAAGCTATAATTTCCTTCTCTTCTCCCCTCTGTTATTATCATATAAGTCATACCAACAGAGGTTTTTTTTTTAAAATAGAGATCAAGCACTAACTCAACATCTAGCCCCTGCCGAGATTGTGCACTCTCCTGCGGCTCGTCCAATTTTCTTGGTGTTTATAGAGTCATAAAGTCATATAGATGTCTCTACGACTCTATAAACCTCAAGAAATGTCGAGAAGTTGCAGGCGTGTGCACGATCTAAGCAGGTGCTGGGTACTGAGTTAGTGCCGATCTCTATAAAAAATGTTCACCTCTGTGAGTACAATTTACTCAATAAGAACAGGGGGAGAAGGGAAAGAAATTATAATTTTCTGAGACACGGATTCTGATCAGTCTTATTTGTGAGATATGAACGTATTTGACCTGCTGATATGTTGCTCAAGAGAGCATTAATTTGTGGAATCATGGACTGGAATTTTGCGTTCCCCCGTGTAAGATCAGTGGTTTCCGTTACTAATTTCAGTAAAGCCTTTTGTTAACCACACCTCTTCCCACAGTGCCTTTCTTCAATGACCAGCACTATGACTTTAAATGTCCCAACTTATCACAGTGGAAACATCTGAGGCCTTTCACCTCTCTTCCAGCCTCTTGGGTTTCTTTTTTAACCCGTGGGAAACATTTACCAGTGCGCTATCATCTTTGTTTTGTAGTTTTGGATCTCCCCTGCTCCCTATTTCTATCACTCACAGGATGAAACCTTTGCTGGAATTTAAGTTTTGCATTATGCTCCAATGCATATTCATCTGACATCTCTGTGGCTTTTTACACTTCTTGAACTTTCTGCTCATTCATATGAATTCTTATCACATTTGAAAGTTGAGTTTTTAAAATTCTTTCAGCAGATTAATCTGTTTTAGAGCGTCAGAGGCATTAGCACAGATCCTAAACCCCAGACAAATCGGAACCACTGCTTTTTGTAACTCCTCGTGAAAAAAGAACATGGGCAACAGAAGGTTGTTAAAGGAGCAACTTCATCTTAGTGGCCAGAAATGTGCAGTTCTGTTAAGTCAAAATGCAACATTATAGTTTGCAAAGTCCAGACGTAGGACTCCGCGAGGGTCGGCCAGCTGCAAGCTGAGATTACTGCTCAGAACTCATATCATTTTTTTAATACATTGAATTTCGCAGAACCTATACCGGATGAATGCTGGGCAAAGGGCGAGAAGACAACAGGAAAACGGAAATGCTCTTGTTTCTGTAAACCAACTCAAACGCTGGCATTCCCAGTTGGAATGTTGCATCAACCTCGGGCTTTCCCAGCAGACAGTCTTTCCAGTCCACTACTCTCTGACAGCATTGTCTCACTTCTGATGTTGGCCTTACTCCGTGTTTTACCTTGCTATCCTACCCCTTCAAAGACACTTGCCCACTCTGTCTCCCTAATTTATTGAAACTAGAAGAGCTGTGAAATCAGAAACAAGGACAGAATTTTCTGGAAAAGCTGGGCAGGTCTGGCAGCATCTGTGAAGAAAAATCAGAGTTAACATTTTGGTCGAGTGGCCCCTACCTCATTACTGATGGTAGCAAGAAAAATGCCAGTTTACATGCAGCAGTTAAGTTGGAGGGAGGGAGTAAATTGGCGTAAATCACAGTTGGGGTAAAAAGGCAATGGGACAGAACAGTCGAACACAAAATAAATGGATAACGATAGTGCTAGCAGTTTGAGTAACTGTTAATGGGGATTGCTGGTGTCCAACAATGTGTCACAGGAGTTGATGTGATAATATGGCTTGATGTATATGTTGGGGTATTTACATAAGAGAACTCAAGTTGTCGTTGGACTCAATGGCAAATCCAACAACTTTATGACTTGAGCTACCCTGGTTCCTTCCGCCAAATCCCACCGTATGTTGCAGATAAACTGACATTTTACAGCGACCACTAGTTCTAAGCAAGAATCATTCGAGCCGAAACGTTAACTCTAATTTATCTCCACTAAAGCTGTCAGACCTGCTGCGCCTTTGCACGAATCTCTGGCTTTGTCCCTCCCTCATTTATTCCTGCTTCAACTGTCACCTTTGTATCCCCTCCATCATTGGTGGACCATTGTCATGTAAACCTTTTATTGTCTTTCGTCACTTGTCTCCGCTGTGTTCTGAAGATAGAACCCTTACTCGTTGTGGCCATTTCGCTGCATCATAGGAAGAAGTTAAACATTTGAAATGCTGAGTGCTCCATCAATCTGATCATAGACTGAGTTGTAACTTAACTGACCATTTCCCACCCTCACAGTTAACATATTGGTAATTATGTTTCGTAAATAATGGTGTATCTAAATGCATCACTGGTTACCTGATCTCCATTCTGTTACTGGATTAACTGGCAGTTTTACCCAGGGCTTGTTATTTACACGAATTACGACTTCTTTTGTGAAATGTTTCTTTTCCAGAGGATACATGAGCAATATCCGTGATCTCATAATTTAAACAGAAATGGACAGTTCTGTCTGGTTCATTGTCACTTTAAGCTTTGATCAGATTCTGGCCGTTAATGAAAGCTAAGCATGGCACAGAGAAAACGGTAATCGAAGATGTGGAACAGCAATTGTGCCAATCTGCTCAGTCACGTTAATAAATTGATGGAGAACAAAATGCACACAGGAACATCGTAAATCTTGACCAATACAGTTTGAAGTTTCCCCAAACGACAAATAAAAATACTAACAGCTAATGGAACTCCCCTGTCTCCTGATGCAAGAGCATATATCTAATACACTGCTTTCTGGAAAACAGTTGAGTTCTTCCATCAGATCATTTCCCCTTGTTTCCATTTGTCACCATTCTTTTGATCAACGTTGCAATGTACAACACTTTTTTTATTTTCCGGACCAGCAGAACTGTCTGGGCACACAGCAGTGGGAAAACATCCGGAGACCAGGAGATAGAGAGTCAAACATAATGGCTTATTGGATTGGATGTAGTTTGGGGAAATTTCAAGCTGCAATGGTCAACATTTCGGATGTTTCTGTGTGTTTACTGGCATGTAAGATTACAAATCTGTATCATTAAATCTATTTGTGCTGGAATTAAGAAATTGCGACTAAAACCAGAGAGTGGCCCACACTCATGCTGAAGTAACCGTTGACTTCAATTAATCAATTCGTCAAATCAATTGATTGATCAATTATCGCATCACTGAGAGTGCCCAGCAACCAGTAACTTCGAGTTATTCTTCAGTGGAAGATTTGATGGAGACGTTCTGTTTTCAAACTAAATGAATATGTTCACTTTCGTTTTTCCCACAAACTGAGGCAGAGTTTCTTAATTTTATGAGAGAACAAGCATGATTTTCTGTAATACAAATAGGGCTGTCTGATAAATGTAGCTTAATGCCATTAATATAGGATAGATCCTGTATCTAGTGTATAGCCTGCTCTGTCTCAGTCACAATGTAAGTGAACAAGAACTGAGGTATTTATATATAAAACAGGTGCACGGCTCTTAATCGTGTCCATTACCTTCAGCACATATCCCATTCAGCATCCTGAGTAAGCTATCAAATCCAGTCTAACTCTCATTTAACTGCAGCTCCAAGTAATACTACTTGAGACCACTTCTCCAGGTTAAAAACCTATTGCATCGTTGTCGCAACGAAGCACTAGTTCTTGATCACTACCATCCTTGACCACTCCCTCTCACATTCAATTGTCTCTAGTTACTCCCGTCGAACTCGATCCATGCCACTCCTCATTAAGCAACACTTTATTATCTCCAAGATCATTGTTGTCTAGACACATAATTCAAACAGCAATCATCAGTAACGTTGCACTCTTTGACAATCGAACATCATAAATATCTATCTGACTTCGATAGAGAAGACAACCTAACACCCTTACCCGATTTGGACTTCATGTGACACCAGAAACACAAAAACGTGATTGACTCTTAAATAGCCTCTGAAGTGATGAAACAATAAATTCTGCTCAATGACAATAAGGGCCAGATAATTAATGAAAGTCCTGTTAGCGACCCCTGTAAACTTTGAAAGGATGTGGAAAAGAATGTGTTCTGACTTTGAATTTAAATCCTTGTCTTGAGCCAAACAGCTCATGTGGTAACTGGAGGATTTCAGTTTTGCAACATGCTTCCATTTATCAGAGAAACAGGTTAGTTAAAGGAGGACTGGGCGCTGCCATACAGCAAAGTTTTATATAATTTGCTGAAAATCGTTGGGTAACTCAAAGCGATAGCTAATGACTACGCAATTAATAGTTATTACAGATGATAGAGACTAATCAATAGTATGCCATCAGCTTAATTTATCGAGCAGTAGGGAGGGATTGACAGAACTTACCATGTATTTTGCATAGTGATTGGGAATACATTAGAGAGTGTCATCGGAATAACTCACTGAATCATAGGGAGAGTACAATTAGAGGAAATGTTAAGGTACATTATCGAGCAATAGGGAACGATTGACTGGATCTTAGAGATAATAAGAGTTCAAGTCGATGTCATGGGGCAATTTACAGAGAGTGAGGAAGCGATTTAAAGCACATCATGGGATTACTTTGCATACTGAGAAGGAGTACTTAGAGGACAGCATTTGGGAATAATTTGGAGCGATAGTCAGTAATTGATAGAATGTCGCAGTGGTAATTTTCAGATCATGAAGAGGTAATTGAAAAGACACTCTGGTAAATTGTAGACTGTTACAGAGTGAATGACGGGAGTCGGGGGTAATTTCCATCGTGAAATGGAGTTGGAGTACATCACATTGGCACCATGTCAGTTATTTAAGAAGTAATTGATCATATGTGATAACGCAGGCACTCCAGAGTCTCAGGGAATTTATAGAATGACAAGGAATCGAGGGGATAATTTACAGAGTGAGCACTCCACCCACAACCTGCAATCTCGCATTTCTCATGCCTCATGCACACATCTTTGGACAGTGGAAGGAAGCCCCACTCAAACACAGGCAAAATGTGGAAACTGCATACAGTCACCCGAGTCTGGAATCGAAACTGGCTCCTCGCTGCCGTCCTTCCCTGTGAAAAACAATATCTGAAAGGAAGACAAACAGTTCAATTACAGCATGGTCTCCAGTTATTAAAAGGAACCTCATGGTGATAATTTGCAGAACATTTGAGAATAACAGGACGTCATTGCCATATTTTGCATTGTGATCGAGAGTAATGAATCAGACTTCATGTGAGCTGTTTATAGTGAGAGCGAGTGAGTGATAAGATGTAATTGGAGTAATTTACAGTATGACAGGTAATTTAAAAGACATCATGGAATAATTTATACAGTCCTCAAGCATAAGTGAGAGTGTTATGGGTTTAAATGTACTCATAATAGGGAGGGATTTGGAGGAATTCCTTGGGGTGAAGTACAAAGTCGTATGTATGATTGGGGTAACTCAGTGTGTGGTAAGAAGTGACATGGAGGGCGTTCTGCGGTAATATACAGATTGATAGGGAATGGTTCGTAGGAGAGTATAGGCTTAGTTTACATCGTGATAAAGATAATTGTCAGGCTTCATGGGGATTATTTGCAGAGAGATATGAAAGGATTGATGGAGCTCAATGTGGATAATTCACAGAGTGAGAGGGATTGAGTTATGACACTTCATGTAGGTAATATACAGAGTGACAAGGAGTGATTTAAATGTTTTCATGTGGTAACTTGCAGATAGAGCATGACGTGGAGGATGCAAAATCATATTTTACACCGTGATGAGTAATTAATACAGGAAGTCATGCGTATAATTCATGGAGTCTTATGGAGTGCTTGACGTGGTGTCATAAAGGAATTATATTCATGATAGGGAGTGAGTGAAATGACATAATTGCGGGTAATTTACAGAGTGAAATGGAACATGGGAGGTGATGGCCGAGCAATATTATTACAGGGTTGTTAATACAGACGCCAGGTGATGACTTGGAGAAAGTTGATGGGAATTGAAATGAATAAAAGCCTGGGATTAAGAGTTTAACCATTGCCAATTGTCGGGGGGTGGGGGGGTGGGGGGAATAAAACATCTAGTTCACGAAATCTCTTCAGTGAAAGAATCTACTATCTTTGCCTCGTCTGCACTGTAGGTGACTTGAGATCCGCAGAAATAAAATTGACTCTTAAAATGCTATCTGGGCAACTATTGATAGACAATAGGCATTGCCCTATCCAGTGACACACATCATCCTGCGAATACTTTTTTTACGAAGTCTTGCACAATCGTAATTAGGGTTACCTTATTGAGAGTTACGTAGTGAATCACGGGTGTGATGGAGGTAATGTACAGATGAAAGATTTGGAAAGGATTATTAAAGACCGGATTCATAATCATCTAGCAAGCAATAATTTGATTGCAGATAGTAAACATGTCAAGGGCAAGTCATATCTCACGAATCTTATTGAGCTTTTCCAGAATGTGACCAAACAGGTGGATGCGAGTCGGGCAATTGACGTGGTGTACATGGATTTCAGTAAAGCCTTGGTAAAGTTCCATATTGTAGACTGCTGGAGAAAATGAAGAGACATGGGATTGAGGGTGATTTAGCAGTTTGGATTTGAAACTGGCTTTCTGTAAAAAGGCAGCGAGTGGTGGAAAATATTCAGGCTGGAGTCCCGTTACTAGTGGTGTGCTACAAGGATCAGTTTTGGGAACACGACTGCTTGTCATTTTTACAAATAACGTAGACACAGGCAGAGGTGGATGCGTTCGTATGTTTGCAGATGACACTAAAGTCGGCGGAGCGGTGGCCAGTGTGGAAGAACATTGCAAATTGCAAGGGTACTTGGATAAACTGCAGAATTGAGCTGAGACGTGGCAAATGGAGTTCAATGCAGCTAAATGTGAGGTGATTCACTTTGGGAAGAATAACAGGAATGCAGAATACTGGGTAAGTGGGAAGATTCTTGGTAATATGGATGTGTAGAGACATCTTGGAGTCCATGTACGTAGATACCTCAAATATGCCACCCAGGTTGATAGTGCTGTTAAGAAGGCATACGGCATGCTAGGGTTTAATTGGTAGAGGGATTTAGTTCTGGAGCCATAATGTCATGCTACAATATAAAAAAAAAGTGCTGTGGCCGCAGTTTTAATACTGTGTACAGTTCTCGTCTCCCCATTACAGGAATGATCTGGAAACATTAGAGGAAAGGAGCTTTACTAGGATGTTGTCTGGTTGGGAGGGAAGGTTTATGAGGAAAGGCTGAGAGACTTGGGACTGGAAAGAAGAAGGCTAAGAGGAAATTTGATAGAAACATACAAGATCATCAGAGGGTTAGTTTGGGTAGAAAGTAAAAGACTTTTTTTCCCCTAGGACGATGACGTTAGCCTGCACGATGATGCATAACTACAAAGTGAGAGGTGATAGACTTAAGGCAGATGTCAGAGGTAGGTTCTTTACTCAAAATGTGGTAAGGGTGTTGAATTCCCTACCTGCCAATGTAGTTAACTCAGTCACATCAGCGAAATTTAAACAATCCTTGAATAAGCACATGGATGATGATGGAATAGTATAGGAGAATGGATTTAGATTGCAGTTAACAGGTCAGCACAACATCGAGGGTCGATGGGCCTGTTCTGCGCTGTATTGTTCTATGTTCTACGTTCTATGTCATGGGGCAAATTCAGATTGTTTAGTATTCATTTAAGAGTGTCATATGCCTTATTTGTACAGTGATATAATTGACGTCATGCAATAATTTACATAGTGATGGGGAATGAATGACTGGGCCTCGTGAGGGCATTTTATAGTGATATGCAATAAATGAGAAAAGAACAAAAGATATGAACAGTAAAGAAAGAGGCCCTTCAGCCCTCCGAGACTGTACCGATCATTATGCCCTAACCAAACTAAAATAAACTTCTGCTCTTATTTTATCCATATCCCTGTATTCCCTTTCTACTCATGTAACCATCCAGATGCCTATTAAGTATCGCCACCTTGCCTGATTACATTGCCTCGTCTGGCAGGACGTGGTTCCAGGCTCCTACCACTCTTTGTGTGAATACCTTCCCTCGCACATGTCCACACATGTCCTTTAAACATTCCCCCTCTCAACATCAATGAGTGGACCCTTGTATTTAAAACTTCAACTCTAACCATGCCTCTCGTAATTTTTGTAGACTTCTATCTGTTCTCCTCTCAGCTGTCTTTTTTTTTAGTGAAAACAGTGCTGGTCTTTTTAGCGTTCACTCATAACCAATGCCCTCAAAACCAGACAACCACCCTGATGAATCTTCTCTGCACTATCTTAAAAGTTTTTCCGTCCTTCTGGCAGTGTTCAGACCAGAACTGCGTTCAATAAACCAAATGTGGCCGAGCAAGGCTCTTATTTGGCCACAACGTAGTTTGTAAACTCTTGTACTTGATGCCCTGGCCCAAAAGGCAAGCATGCCAGAATCCGTTTTTAAGATCTTGTCCATCAGTGTATAAATATATATATATACGCACACATACACACACAGACACATATGCATTCTGTAACATCCTTTCACAATCATTGGAACTATTAACAACTTCATCAATATTCGCCTCATTGGCAAACGTATTAATAAGACTACCCAAACGTTCCTCCAGAATTTTTAAACATATGATAAATAACAGAAATCCTCAGACTGATCTGAGTAGAACACCAGTAGCGTACCCTTTCCATTCTGAAAAAACCTTGTATCTTCTATTTTCAAGCCAATTTTGTGTCTGTCCACCGAACACATCCCGAATCCCGTGTGATTTTATTTTTTTCTCCACGTGAGACGTTATCAAATGACTTACTGAAGTCCATATACAACCCTTCCCTCATCAATTATCTTTGACACCTCTTCAAAAAGTTTAATCCGGTTGGTGATGACCTTTGCTATAGAAAACCATGTTGCCTGTCACTAACTATTCCATTTTCGCCCAAATGTGCATATATGTTGTTCCTCGGTATCTTCTTCAAGAGCTTCCCAACGCAGATGTCAGGCTTATTGGCCTATAATTTCCTGGACTATCACTATTTCCTGTCTTCAACAAGGGAGCAGTATTGGCTAATTTCCAGTCGGCTGGAAGCTCACCTATGTTCAAAGAGAATGTGAAGACATCTGCTACTGCCCAAAATATTTCTTCACGTGTGTCTCGCAGACACCTCGCAGAGATTCTATCTGGCCCTGCGGACTTTTCTACCTTAATGCAATTTATGATCCCCCAAAATCACTCTCACTCTTGTCCTTGCACATAACTACTCGAAATCTTGTGGAGTTATGCTGACGAAGCCCAAAATGGCACTCCTATTGAAACCAAAGTCACCTGCCTCATTCCTGAATAACAAGTTTGATGGGGCCTCCTCTCTGGTTGTATTGTCAACATATTGTCTCAAGGTTCCCTCACGAGCACATCTAAGAACATGCTCTCCATTCGAGTCCCTCTTTCGAAGAGAATCCCAGTCAGTAAAAGGAAAGCTGAAGTCACCATAACTACACTGCTTTCTCCAGAATTGTCTAATATCTCACGACACAGCTGTTCCTCTATCTCCCATGCACTGTTGGGAGATCTACAGAGCACACTAAAAATTGGGAATTCATCCATCCTATATCTGAGCTCCACTCATACATCCTAGCAGCAAGATCTCTCCGACATATGATGTAATCACAGCTGTGATGTAATCCCTAATCAATAATATAATTCGCCCACCCGTTTCGTTGTAGGACGGCATGGGGACTATTTAAAAATAAGACAGAATGATTCAGAGTACTTCTTTGGAATAACAGAGTGTTTGGGGAACTAATGATAGGATGACACGACGTCATTTACATTATGATAGGGAGTGATTGACAGCACGTCAACGGGGTAATGCACTAAGTGATAGGAAGGGACTGCGATGGCATACTGTCAGTAAATTTTGGAGTGATTCAGAGTAATTGATACGATGTCATAGAAGTAATTTTCAGAGTGACGGTATAGATCTCATTTATCTATACTTGGTCTATAACAATCTAAACCATTCCTACCCATTAATTGGTCCAAATGCGTTTCGATCTTGTTAATCGACACATCTCAACATCTGCTGGTAACTTATTCCATCTGTGTGCCACCATCTGTGCAAAACCGTTATCCCTCAGATTCCCTTTTATTCTTTCCCCTGCAACCTTAAACTGGTGACCTCTCGTCCTCAATTCTCCAAGCCTGGGAAACAGACTGAGTGCATTCACCTATCCATGCCTCTCAGGATCTTATACACTTCTATAAGATCCCGCCTCAGTATCCTACCTCCTCATAAAGAGTTGTCCTAGTTTGTCCAAACTCTCAGTGGTACTTTAACCCTTGAGTCACGGCAACATCCTTGTAAATTTATTCTGCACTATTTCCAGTTTAATAACATCCTTCCTGTAGCAACACAACCAAAACTGAACACAATACTTCAAGTGTGGGTAACCAAAGTCCTTTCTAATTATAACATGACTTTCCAAATTCTGTACTTAATGCCCTGACTGAAGACCAATATGCCACAAGCATTCTTCACTGTCTTGTCCACCAGTGTACCTGAACTCTAAGGTGCCTCTGTTCCACTACACTCCTTGAGTCCATATCATTCTCCATGAAACTCCGACCTTGACTTGACTTTCCAAAAGGCAAATTCTGAATTAGTGGTGCTGGAAAAGCACAGCAGTTCAGACAGCATCAGAGGAGCAGTAAAATCGACGTTTCGGGCAAAAGCCCTTTATCAGGAATATCTCTATGCTACTTTCTCCCCACCGCCACACTCCTCTCATTTATCTCTCCACCCTTCAGGTACTCTGCCTGTATTCCTGATTAAGGACTTTTGCCCGAAACGTCGATTTTACTGCTCCTCGGATGCTGCCTGAACTGCTGTGCTTTTCTAGCACCAGTAATCCAGAATCTGGTTTCCAGCATCTGCAGTCACTGTTTTTACCTTTCCAAAATGCAAAACCTCACACTTATCTACATTAAACTTCGGTTAGACTTTCTCAGCCCACTTCCCCAGCTGGTCGAGTCCTACTGCAATTTATGGCAACCTTCCTTACTGTCAACGATCCATACTATTTTAGTGTCATCTGCAAACTGGGACCCCTCCAGGTTACTTTGTCCTTTCATTCGTTGAACATTTTCATCCAAATCACTGATATCGACAACAACCTGTAATGGATTCACCAAGGACACCTG